>NW_026947734.1:0-256851 GCF_034190915.1 Cavia porcellus | reverse complement strand
CACCCCGTGATGTTTTTCTCACTCCTACTAGTGAATCCAATGTAACACACACTCATACAATGCGCACCACCCCGTGATGTTTTTCTCACTCCTACTAGTGCATGTAATGTAACACACACCCATACAATGCGCACCACCCCGTGATGTTTTTCTCACTCCTACTAGTGAATCTAATGTAACACACACCCATACAATGCGCACCACCCCGTGATGTTTTTCTCACTCCTACTAGTGAATGTAATGTAACACACACCCATACAATGCGCACCACCCCGTGATGTTTTTCTCCCTCCTACTAGTGCATGTAATGTAACACACACCCATACAATGCGCACCACCCCGTGATGTTTTTCTCACTCCTACTAGTGAATCCAATGTAACACACACCCATACAATGCGCACCACCCCGTGATGTTTTTCTCACTCCTACTAGTGAATCCAATGTAACACACACCCATACAATGCGCACCACCCCGTGATGTTTTTCTCACTCCTACTAGTGCATGTAATGTAACACACACCCATACAATGCGCACCACCCCGTGATGTTTTTCTCACTCCTACTAGTGAATCTAATGTAACACACACCCATACAATGCGCACCACCCCGTGATGTTTTTCTCACTCCTAGTAGTGAATGTAATGTAACACACACCCATACAATGCGCACCACCCCGTGATGTTTTTCTCACTTGTACTAGTGAATCCAATGTAACACACAACCATACAATGCGCACCACCCCGTGATGTTTTTCTCACTCCTACTAGTGAATCCAATGTAACACACACCCATACAATGTGCACCACCCCGTGATGTTTTTCTCACTCCTACTAGTGAATCCAATGTAACACACACCCATACAATGCGCACCACCCCGTGATGTTTTTCTCACTCCTACTAGTGCATGTAATGTAACACACACCCATACAATGCGCACCACCCCGTGATGTTTTTCTCACTCCTACTAGTGAATCTAATGTAACACACACCCATACAATGCGCACCACCCCGTGATGTTTTTCTCACTCCTACTAGTGAATGTAATGTAACACACACCCATACAATGCGCACCACCCCGTGATGTTTTTCTCACTCCTACTAGTGAATCCAATGTAACACACACCCATACAATGCGCAGCACCCCGTGATGTTTTTCTCACTGCTACTAGTGAATCTAATGTAACACACACCCATACAATGCGCACCACCCCGTGATGTTTTTCTCACGGCTACTAGTGAATCCAATGTAACACACACCCATACAATGCGCACCACCCCGTGATGTTTTTCTCACGGCTACTAGTGAATCTAATATAACACACACCCATACAATGCGCACCACCCCGTGATGTTTTTCTCACGGCTACCAATGAATCTAATGTAACACACACCCATACAATGCGCACCACCCCGTGATGTTTTTCTCACGGCTATTAGTGAATCTAATGTAACACACACCCATACAATGCGCACCACCCCGTGATGTTTTTCTCACGGCTACTAGTGAATCTAATGTAACACACACCCATACAATGCGCACCACCCCGTGATGTTTTTCTCACGGCTACCAATGAATCTAATGTAACACACACCCATACAATGCGCACCACCCCGTGATGTTTTTCTCACGGCTACCAATGAATCTAATGTAACACACACCCATACAATGCGCACCACCCCGTGATGTTTTTCTCACGGCTATTAGTGAATCTAATGTAACACACACCCATACAATGCGCACCACCCCGTGATGTTTTTCTCACTCCTACTAGTGAATGTAGTGTAACACACACCCATACAATGCGCACCACCCTGTGATGTTTTTCTCAATCCTACTAGTGAATGTAATGTAACACACACCCATAAAATGCGCACCACCCCGTGATGTTTTTCTCACTCGTACTAGTGAATCCAATGTAACACACACCCATACAATGCGCACCACCCCGTGATGTTTTTCTCACTCCTACTAGTGAATCCAATGTAACACACACACATACAATGCGCACCACCCCGTGATGTTTTTCTCACTCGTACTAGTGAATCCAATGTAACACACACCCATACAATGCGCACCACCCCGTGATGTTTTTCTCACTCCTACTAGTGAATCCAATGTAACACACACCCATACAATGCGCACCACCCCGTGATGTTTTTCTCACTCCTACTAGTGCATGTAATGTAACACACACCCATACAATGCGCACCACCCCGTGATGTTTTTCTCACTCCTACTAGTGAATCTAATGTAACACACACCCATACAATGCGCACCACCCCGTGATGTTTTTCTCACTCGTACTAGTGAATCCAATGTAACACACACCTATACAATGCGCACCACCCCGTGATGTTTTTCTCACTCCTACTAGTGAATCCAATGTAACACACACTCATACAATGCGCACCACCCCGTGATGTTTTTCTCACTCCTACTAGTGAATGTAATGTAACACACACCCATAAAATGCGCACCACCCCGTGATGTTTTTCTCACTCGTACTAGTGAATCCAATGTAACACACACCCATACAATGCGCACCACCCCGTGATGTTTTTCTCACTCCTACTAGTGAATCCAATGTAACACACACCCATACAATGCGCACCACCCCGTGATGTTTTTCTCACTCCTACTAGTGAATCCAATGTAACACACACCCATACAATGCGCACCACCCCGTGATGTTTTTCTCACTCCTACTAGTGAATCCAATGTAACACACACCCATACAATGCGCACCACCCCGTGATGTTTTTCTCACTCCTACTAGTGCATGTAATGTAACACACACCCATACAATGCGCACCACCCCGTGATGTTTTTCTCACTCCTACTAGTGAATCTAATGTAACACACACCCATACAATGCGCACCACCCCGTGATGTTTTTCTCACTCGTACTAGTGAATCCAATGTAACACACACCCATACAATGCGCACCACCCCGTGATGTTTTTCTCACTCCTACTAGTGAATCCAATGTAACACACACTCATACAATGCGCACCACCCCGTGATGTTTTTCTCACTCCTACTAGTGCATGTAATGTAACACACACCCATACAATGCGCACCACCCCGTGATGTTTTTCTCACTCCTACTAGTGAATCTAATGTAACACACACCCATACAATGCGCACCACCCCGTGATGTTTTTCTCACTCCTACTAGTGAATGTAATGTAACACACACCCATACAATGCGCACCACCCCGTGATGTTTTTCTCACTCGTACTAGTGAATCCAATGTAACACACACCAATACAATGCGCACCACCCCGTGATGTTTTTCTCACTCCTACTAGTGAATCCAATGTAACACACACCCATACAATGCGCACCACCCCGTGATGTTTTTCTCACTCCTACTAGTGAATCCAATGTAACACACACCCATACAATGCGCACCACCCCGTGATGTTTTTCTCACTCCTACTAGTGCATGTAATGTAACACACACCCATACAATGCGCACCACCCCGTGATGTTTTTCTCACTCCTACTAGTGAATCTAATGTAACACACACCCATACAATGCGCACCACCCCGTGATGTTTTTCTCACTCCTACTAGTGAATCCAATGTAACACACACCCATACAATGCGCAGCACCCCGTGATGTTTTTCTCACTGCTACTAGTGAATCTAATGTAACACACACCCATACAATGCGCACCACCCCGTGATGTTTTTCTCACGGCTACTAGTGAATCTAATGTAACACACACCCATACAATGCGCACCACCCCGTGATGTTTTTCTCACGGCTACTAGTGAATCTAATATAACACACACCCATACAATGCGCACCACCCCGTGATGTTTTTCTCACGGCTACCAATGAATCTAATGTAACACACACCCATACAATGCGCACCACCCCGTGATGTTTTTCTCACGGCTATTAGTGAATCTAATGTAACACACACCCATACAATGCGCACCACCCCGTGATGTTTTTCTCACTCCTACTAGTGAATGTAGTGTAACACACACCCATACAATGCGCACCACCCTGTGATGTTTTTCTCACTCCTACTAGTGAATGTAATGTAACACACACCCATAAAATGCGCACCACCCCGTGATGTTTTTCTCACTCGTACTAGTGAATCCAATGTAACACACACCCATACAATGCGCACCACCCCGTGATGTTTTTCTCACTCCAACTAGTGAATCCAATGTAACACACACCCATACAATGCGCACCACCCCGTGATGTTTTTCTCACTCCTACTAGTGAATCCAATGTAACACACACCCATACAATGCGCACCACCCCGTGATGTTTTTCTCACTCCTACTAGTGAATCCAATGTAACACACACCCATACAATGCGCACCACCCCGTGATGTTTTTCTCACTCCTACTAGTGCATGTAATGTAACACACACCCATACAATGCGCACCACCCCGTGATGTTTTTCTCACTCCTACTAGTGAATCTAATGTAACACACACCCATACAATGCGCACCACCCCGTGATGTTTTTCTCACTCGTACTAGTGAATCCAATGTAACACACACCCATACAATGCGCACCACCCCGTGATGTTTTTCTCACTCCTACTAGTGAATCCAATGTAACGCACACACATACAATGCGCACCACCCCGTGATGTTTTTCTCACTCCTACTAGTGCATGTAATGTAACACACACCCATACAATGCGCACCACCCCGTGATGTTTTTCTCACTCCTACTAGTGAATCTAATGTAACACACACCCATACAATGCGCACCACCCCGTGATGTTTTTCTCACTCGTACTAGTGAATCCAATGTAACACACACCCATACAATGCGCACCACCCCGTGATGTTTTTCTCACTCCTACTAGTGAATCCAATGTAACACACACTCATACAATGCGCACCACCCCGTGATGTTTTTCTCACTCCTACTAGTGCATGTAATGTAACACACACCCATACAATGCGCACCACCCCGTGATGTTTTTCTCACTCCTACTAGTGAATCTAATGTAACACACACCCATACAATGCGCACCACCCCGTGATGTTTTTCTCACTCCTACTAGTGAATGTAATGTAACACACACCCATACAATGCGCACCACCCCGTGATGTTTTTCTCACTCGTACTAGTGAATCCAATGTAACACACACCAATACAATGCGCACCACCCCGTGATGTTTTTCTCACTCCTACTAGTGAATCCAATGTAACACACACCCATACAATGCGCACCACCCCGTGATGTTTTTCTCACTCCTACTAGTGAATCCAATGTAACACACACCCATACAATGCGCACCACCCCGTGATGTTTTTCTCACTCCTACTAGTGCATGTAATGTAACACACACCCATACAATGCGCACCACCCCGTGATGTTTTTCTCACTCCTACTAGTGAATCTAATGTAACACACACCCATACAATGCGCACCACCCCGTGATGTTTTTCTCACTCCTACTAGTGAATCCAATGTAACACACACCCATACAATGCGCAGCACCCCGTGATGTTTTTCTCACTGCTACTAGTGAATCTAATGTAACACACACCCATACAATGCGCACCACCCCGTGATGTTTTTCTCACGGCTACTAGTGAATCTAATGTAACACACACCCATACAATGCGCACCACCCCGTGATGTTTTTCTCACGGGTACTAGTGAATCTAATATAACACACACCCATACAATGCGCACCACCCCGTGATGTTTTTCTCACGGCTACCAATGAATCTAATGTAACACACACCCATACAATGCGCACCACCCCGTGATGTTTTTCTCACGGCTATTAGTGAATCTAATGTAACACACACCCATACAATGCGCACCACCCCGTGATGTTTTTCTCACTCCTACTAGTGAATGTAGTGTAACACACACCCATACAATGCGCACCACCCTGTGATGTTTTTCTCACTCCTACTAGTGAATGTAATGTAACACACACCCATAAAATGCGCACCACCCCGTGATGTTTTTCTCACTCGTACTAGTGAATCCAATGTAACACACACCCATACAATGCGCACCACCCCGTGATGTTTTTCTCACTCCAACTAGTGAATCCAATGTAACACACACCCATACAATGCGCACCACCCCGTGATGTTTTTCTCACTCCTACTAGTGAATCCAATGTAACACACACCCATACAATGCGCACCACCCCGTGATGTTTTTCTCACTCCTACTAGTGAATCCAATGTAACACACACCCATACAATGCGCACCACCCCGTGATGTTTTTCTCACTCCTACTAGTGCATGTAATGTAACACACACCCATACAATGCGCACCACCCCGTGATGTTTTTCTCACTCCTACTAGTGAATCTAATGTAACACACACCCATACAATGCGCACCACCCCGTGATGTTTTTCTCACTCGTACTAGTGAATCCAATGTAACACACACCCATACAATGCGCACCACCCCGTGATGTTTTTCTCACTCCTACTAGTGAATCCAATGTAACGCACACACATACAATGCGCACCACCCCGTGATGTTTTTCTCACTCCTACTAGTGCATGTAATGTAACACACACCCATACAATGCGCACCACCCCGTGATGTTTTTCTCACTCCTACTAGTGAATCTAATGTAACACACACCCATACAATGCGCACCACCCCGTGATGTTTTTCTCACTCCTACTAGTGAATCTAATGTAACACACACCCATACAATGCGCACCACCCCGTGATATTTTTCTCACTCCTACTAGTGAATGTAATGTAACACACACCCATACAATGCGCACCACCCCGTGATGTTTTTCTCACTCCTACTAGTGAATGTAATGTAACACACACCCATACAATGCGCACCACCCCGTGATGTTTTTCTCACTCGTACTAGTGAATCCAATGTAACACACACCCATACAATGCGCACCACCCCGTGATGTTTTTCTCACTGCTACTAGTGAATCTAATGTAACAAACACCCATACAATGCGCACCACCCCGTGGTGTTTTGCTCACGGCTACTAGTGAATCTAATGTAACACACACCCATACAATGCGCACCACCCCGTGATGTTTTTCTCACGGCTACTAGTGAATCTAATATAACACACACCCATACAATGCGCACCACCCCGTGATGTTTTTCTCACGGCTACCAATGAATCTAATGTAACACACACCCATACAATGCGCACCACCCCGTGATGTTTTTCTTACGGCTATTAGTGAATCTAATGTAACACACACCCATACAATGCGCACCACCCCGTGATGTTTTTCTCACTCCTACTAGTGAATGTAGTGTAACACACACCCATACAATGCGCACCACCCTGTGATGTTTTTCTCACTCCTACTAGTGAATGTAATGTAACACACACCCATAAAATGCGCACCACCCCGTGATGTTTTTCTCACTCGTACTAGTGAATCCAATGTAACACACACCCATACAATGCGCACCACCCCGTGATGTTTTTCTCACTCCTACTAGTGTATCCAATGTAACACACACCCATACAATGCGCACCACCCCGTGATGTTTTTCTCACTCCTACTAGTGAATCCAATGTAACACACACCCATACAATGCGCACCACCCCGTGATGTTTTTGTCACTCCTACTAGTGCATGTAATGTAACACACACCCATACAATGCGCACCACCCCGTGATGTTTTTCTCACTCCTACTAGTGAATCTAATGTAACACACACCCATACAATGCGCACCACCCCGTGATGTTTTTCTCACTCGTACTAGTGAATCCAATGTAACACACACCCATACAATGCGCACCACCCCGTGATGTTTTTCTCACTCCTACTAGTGAATCCAATGTAACACACACCCATACAATGCGCACCACCCCGTGATGTTTTTCTCACTCCTACTAGTGCATGTAATGTAACACACACCCATACAATGCGCACCACCCCGTGATGTTTTTCTCACTCCTACTAGTGAATTTAATGTAACACACACCCATACAATGCGCACCAACCCGTGATGTTTTTCTCACTCCTACTAGTGAATGTAATGTAACACACACCCATACAATGCGCACCACCCCGTGATGTTTTTCTCACTCGTACTAGTGAATCCAATGTAACACACACCCATACAATGCGCACCACCCCGTGATGTTTTTCTCACTCCTACTAGTGAATCCAATGTATCACACACCCATACAATGCGCACCACCCCGTGATGTTTTTCTCACTCCTACTAGTGAATCCAATGTAACACACACCCATACAATGCGCACCACCCCATGATGTTTTTCTCACTCCTACTAGTGCATGTAATGTAACAAACACCCATACAATGCGCACCACCCCGTGATGTTTTTCTCACTCCTACTAGTGAATCTAATGTAACACACACCCATACAATGCGCACCTCCCCGTGATGTTTTTCTCACTCCTACTAGTGAATGTAATGTAACACACACCCATACATTGCGCACCACCCCGTGATGTTTTTCTCACTCCTACTAGTGAATGTAATGTAACACACACCCATACAATGCGCACCACCCCGTGATGTTTTTCTCACTCGTACTAGTGAATCCAATGTAACACACACCCATACAATGCGCACCACCCCGTGATGTTTTTCTCACTCCTACTAGTGAATCCAATGTAACACACACCCATACAATGCGCACCACCCCGTGATGTTTTTCTCACTCCTACTAGTGAATCCAATGTAACACACACCCATACAATGCGCACCACCCCGTGATGTTTTTCTCACTCCTACTAGTGCATGTAATGTAACACACACCCATACAATGCGCACCACCCCGTTATGTTTTTCTCACTCCTACTAGTGAATCTAATGTAACACACACCCATACAATGCGCACCACCCCGTGATGTTTTTCTCACTCCTACTAGTGAATGTAATGTAACACACACCCATACAATGCGCACCAACCCGTGATGTTTTTCTCACTCCGACTAGTGAATGTAATGTAACACACACCCATACAATGCGCACCACCCCGTGATGTTTTTCTCACTCGTACTAGTGAATCCAATGTAACACACACCCATACAATGCGCACCACCCCGTGATGTTTTTCTCACTCCTACTAGTGAATCTAATGTAACACACACCCATACAATGCGCACCACCCCGTGATGTTTTTCTCACTCCTACTAGTGAATCCAATGTAACACACACCCATACAATGCGCACCACCCCGTGATGTTTTTCTCACTCCTACTAGTGAATCCAATGTAACACACACCCATACAATGCGCACCACCCCGTGATGTTTTTCTCACTGCTACTAGTGCATGTAATGTAACACACACCCATACAATGCGCACCACCCCGTGATGTTTTTCTCACTCCTACTAGTGAAACTAATGTAACACACACCCATACAATGCGCACCACCCCGTGATGTTTTTCTCACTCCTACTAGTGAATCCAATGTAACACACACCCATACAATGCGCACCACCCCGTGATGTTTTTCTCACTCCTACTAGTGCATGTAATGTAACACACACCCATGCAATGCGCACCACCCCGTGATGTTTTTCTCACTCCTACTAGTGAATCTAATGTAACACACACCCATACAATGCGCACCACCCCGTGATGTTTTTCTCACTGCTACTAGTGAATCTAATGTAACACACACCCATACAATGCGCACCACCCCGTGATGTTTTTCTCACTCCTACTAGTGAATCCAATGTAACACACACCCATACAATGCGCACCACCCCGTGATGTTTTTCTCACTCCTACTAGTGAATCCAATGTAACACACACCCATACAATGCGCACCACCCCGTGATGTTTTTGTCACTCCTACTAGTGAATCCAATGTAACACACACCCATACAATGCGCACCACCCCGTGATGTTTTTCTCACTGCTACTAGTGAATCTAATGTAACACACACCCATACAATGCGCACCACCCCGTGATGTTTTTCTCACGGCTACTAGTGAATCTAATGTAACACACACCCATACAATGCGCACCACCCCGTGATGTTTTTCTCACGGCTACTAGTGAATCTAATATAACACACACCCATAAAATGCGCACCACCCCGTGATGTTTTTCTCACGGCTACCAATGAATCTAATGTAACACACACCCATACAATGCGCACCACCCCGTGATGTTTTTCTCACGGCTATTAGTGAATCTAATGTAACACACACCCATACAATGCGCACGACCCCGTAATGTTTTTCTCACTCCTACTAGTGAATGTAGTGTAACACACACCCATACAATGCGCACCACCCCATGATGTTTTTCTCACTCCTACTAGTGCATGTAATGTAACAAACACCCATACAATGCGCACCACCCCGTGATGTTTTTCTCACTCCTACTAGTGAATCTAATGTAACACACACCCATACAATGCGCACCACCCCGTGATGTTTTTCTCACTCCTACTAGTGAATGTAATGTAACACACACCCATACATTGCGCACCACCCCGTGATGTTTTTCTCACTCCTACTAGTGAATGTAATGTAACACACACCCATACAATGCGCACCACCCCGTGATGTTTTTCTCACTCGTACTAGTGAATCCAATGTAACACACACCCATACAATGCGCACCACCCCGTGATGTTTTTCTCACTCCTACTAGTGAATCCAATGTAACACACACCCATACAATGCGCACCACCCCGTGATGTTTTTCTCACTCCTACTAGTGAATCCAATGTAACACACACCCATACAATGCGCACCACCCCGTGATGTTTTTCTCACTCCTACTAGTGCATGTAATGTAACACACACCCATACAATGCGCACCACCCCGTTATGTTTTTCTCACTCCTACTAGTGAATCTAATGTAACACACACCCATACAATGCGCACCACCCCGTGATGTTTTTCTCACTCCTACTAGTGAATGTAATGTAACACACACCCTACAATGCGCACCAACCCGTGATGTTTTTCTCACTCCGACTAGTGAATGTAATGTAACACACACCCATACAATGCGCACCACCCCGTGATGTTTTTCTCACTCGTACTAGTGAATCCAATGTAACACACACCCATACAATGCGCACCACCCCGTGATGTTTTTCTCACTCCTACTAGTGAATCTAATGTAACACACACCCATACAATGCGCACCACCCCGTGATGTTTTTCTCACTCCTACTAGTGAATCCAATGTAACACACACCCATACAATGCGCACCACCCCGTGATGTTTTTCTCACTCCTACTAGTGCATGTAATGTAACACACACCCATGCAATGCGCACCACCCCGTGATGTTTTTCTCACTCCTACTAGTGAATCTAATGTAACACACACCCATACAATGCGCACCACCCCGTGATGTTTTTCTCACTGCTACTAGTGAATCTAATGTAACACACACCCATACAATGCGCACCACCCCGTGATGTTTTTCTCACTCCTACTAGTGAATCCAATGTAACACACACCCATACAATGCGCACCACCCCGTGATGTTTTTCTCACTCCTACTAGTGAATCCAATGTAACACACACCCATACAATGCGCACCACCCCGTGATGTTTTTGTCACTCCTACTAGTGAATCCAATGTAACACACACCCATACAATGCGCACCACCCCGTGATGTTTTTCTCACTGCTACTAGTGAATCTAATGTAACACACACCCATACAATGCGCACCACCCCGTGATGTTTTTCTCACGGCTACTAGTGAATCTAATGTAACACACACCCATACAATGCGCACCACCCCGTGATGTTTTTCTCACGGCTACTAGTGAATCTAATATAACACACACCCATAAAATGCGCACCACCCCGTGATGTTTTTCTCACGGCTACCAATGAATCTAATGTAACACACACCCATACAATGCGCACCACCCCGTGATGTTTTTCTCACGGCTATTAGTGAATCTAATGTAACACACACCCATACAATGCGCACGACCCCGTAATGTTTTTCTCACTCCTACTAGTGAATGTAGTGTAACACACACCCATACAATGCGCACCACCCCATGATGTTTTTCTCACTCCTACTAGTGCATGTAATGTAACAAACACCCATACAATGCGCACCACCCCGTGATGTTTTTCTCACTCCTACTAGTGAATCTAATGTAACACACACCCATACAATGCGCACCACCCCGTGATGTTTTTCTCACTCCTACTAGTGAATGTAATGTAACACACACCCATACATTGCGCACCACCCCGTGATGTTTTTCTCACTCCTACTAGTGAATGTAATGTAACACACACCCATACAATGCGCACCACCCCGTGATGTTTTTCTCACTCGTACTAGTGAATCCAATGTAACACACACCCATACAATGCGCACCACCCCGTGATGTTTTTCTCACTCCTACTAGTGAATCCAATGTAACACACACCCATACAATGCGCACCACCCCGTGATGTTTTTCTCACTCCTACTAGTGAATCCAATGTAACACACACCCATACAATGCGCACCACCCCGTGATGTTTTTCTCACTCCTACTAGTGCATGTAATGTAACACACACCCATACAATGCGCACCACCCCGTTATGTTTTTCTCACTCCTACTAGTGAATCTAATGTAACACACACCCATACAATGCGCACCACCCCGTGATGTTTTTCTCACTCCTACTAGTGAATGTAATGTAACACACACCCATACAATGCGCACCAACCCGTGATGTTTTTCTCACTCCGACTAGTGAATGTAATGTAACACACACCCATACAATGCGCACCACCCCGTGATGTTTTTCTCACTCGTACTAGTGAATCCAATGTAACACACACCCATACAATGCGCACCACCCCGTGATGTTTTTCTCACTCCTACTAGTGAATCTAATGTAACACACACCCATACAATGCGCACCACCCCGTGATGTTTTTCTCACTCCTACTAGTGAATCCAATGTAACACACACCCATACAATGCGCACCACCCCGTGATGTTTTTCTCACTCCTACTAGTGAATCCAATGTAACACACACCCATACAATGCGCACCACCCCGTGATGTTTTTCTCACTGCTACTAGTGCATGTAATGTAACACACACCCATACAATGCGCACCACCCCGTGATGTTTTTCTCACTCCTACTAGTGAAACTAATGTAACACACACCCATACAATGCGCACCACCCCGTGATGTTTTTCTCACTCCTACTAGTGAATCCAATGTAACACACACCCATACAATGCGCACCACCCCGTGATGTTTTTCTCACTCCTACTAGTGCATGTAATGTAACACACACCCATGCAATGCGCACCACCCCGTGATGTTTTTCTCACTCCTACTAGTGAATCTAATGTAACACACACCCATACAATGCGCACCACCCCGTGATGTTTTTCTCACTGCTACTAGTGAATCTAATGTAACACACACCCATACAATGCGCACCACCCCGTGATGTTTTTCTCACTCCTACTAGTGAATCCAATGTAACACACACCCATACAATGCGCACCACCCCGTGATGTTTTTCTCACTCCTACTAGTGAATCCAATGTAACACACACCCATACAATGCGCACCACCCCGTGATGTTTTTGTCACTCCTACTAGTGAATCCAATGTAACACACACCCATACAATGCGCACCACCCCGTGATGTTTTTCTCACTGCTACTAGTGAATCTAATGTAACACACACCCATACAATGCGCACCACCCCGTGATGTTTTTCTCACGGCTACTAGTGAATCTAATGTAACACACACCCATACAATGCGCACCACCCCGTGATGTTTTTCTCACGGCTACTAGTGAATCTAATATAACACACACCCATAAAATGCGCACCACCCCGTGATGTTTTTCTCACGGCTACCAATGAATCTAATGTAACACACACCCATACAATGCGCACCACCCCGTGATGTTTTTCTCACGGCTATTAGTGAATCTAATGTAACACACACCCATACAATGCGCACGACCCCGTAATGTTTTTCTCACTCCTACTAGTGAATGTAGTGTAACACACACCCATACAATGCGCACCACCCTGTGATGTTTTTCTCACTCCTACTAGTGAATGTAATGTAACACATACCCATAAAATGCGCACCACCCCGTGATGTTTTTCTCACTCGTACTAGTGAATCCAATGTAACACACACCCATACAATGCGCACCACCCCGTGATGTTTTTCTCACTCCTACTAGTGAATCCAATGTAACACACACCCATACAATGCGCACCACCCCGTGATGTTTTTCTCACTCCTACTAGTGAATCCAATGTAACACACACCCATACAATGCGCACCACCCCGTGATGTTTTTCTCACTCCTACTAGTGAATCCAATGTAAAACACACCCATACAATGCGCACCACCCCGTGATGTTTTTCTCACTCCTACTAGTGAATCCAGTGTAACACACACCCATACAATGCGCACCACCCCGTGATGTTTTTCTCACTCCTACTAGTGAATCCAATGTAACACACACCCATACAATGCGCACCACCCCGTGATGTTTTTCTCACTCCTACTAGTGCATGTAATGTAACACACACCCATACAATGCGCACCACCCCGTGATGTTTTTCTCACTCCTACTAGTGCATGTAATGTAACACACACCCATACAATGCGCACCACCCCGTGATGTTTTTCTCACTCCTACTAGTGCATGTAATGTAACACACACCCATACAATGCGCACCACCCCGTGATGTTTTTCTCACTCCTACTAGTGAATCTAATGTAACACACACCCATACAATGCGCACCACCCCGTGATGTTTTTCTCACTCCTACTAGTGAATCCAATGTAACACACTTCCATACAATGCGCACCACCCCGTGATGTTTTTCTCACTCCTACTAGTGAATCCAATGTAACACACACCCATACAATGCGCACCACCCCGTGATGTTTTTCTCACTCCTACTAGTGCATGTAATGTAACACACACCCATACAATGCGCACCACCCCGTGATGTTTTTCTCACTCCTACTAGTGAAACTAATGTAACACACACCCATACAATGCGCACCACCCCGTGATGTTTTTCTCACTCCTACTAGTGAATGTAATGTAACACACACCCATACAATGCGCACCACCCCGTGATGTTTTTCTCACTCCTACTAGTGAATGTAATGTAACACACACCCATACAATGCGCACCACCCCGTGATGTTTTTCTCACTCGTACTAGTGAATCCAATGTAACACACACCCATACAATGCGCACCACCCCGTGATGTTTTTCTCACTCCTACTAGTGAATCCAATGTAACACACACCCATACAATGCGCACCACCCCGTGATGTTTTTCTCACTCCTACTAGTGAATCCAATGTAACACACACCCATACAATGCGCACCACCCCGTGATGTTTTTCTCACTCCTACTAGTGAATCCAATGTAACACACACCCATACAATGCGCACCACCCCGTGATGTTTTTCTCACTCCTACTAGTGAATCCAATGTAACACACACCCATACAATGCGCACCACCCCGTGATGTTTTTCTCACTCCTACTAGTGAATCCAATGTAACACACACCCATACAATGCGCACCACCCCGTGATGTTTTTCTCACTCCTACTAGTGCATGTAATGTAACACACACCCATACAATGCGCACCACCCCGTGATGTTTTTCTCACTCCTACTAGTGAATCTAATGTAACACACACCCATACAATGCGCACCACCCCGTGATGTTTTTCTCACTCCTACTAGTGAATCCAATGTAACACACACCCATACAATGCGCACCACCCCGTGATGTTTTTCTCACTCCTACTAGTGCATGTAATGTAACACACACCCATACAATGCGCACCACCCCGTGATGTTTTTCTCACTCCTACTAGTGAATCTAATGTAACACACACCCATACAATGCGCACCACCCCGTGATGTTTTTCTCACTCCTACTAGTGAATGTAATGTAACACACACCCATACAATGCGCACCACCCCGTGATGTTTTTCTCACTCGTACTAGTGAATCCAATGTAACACACACCCATACAATGCGCACCACCCCGTGATGTTTTTCTCACTCCTACTAGTGAATCCAATGTAACACACACCCATACAATGCGCACCACCCCGTGATGTTTTTCTCACTCCTACTAGTGAATCCAATGTAACACACACCCATACAATGCGCACCACCCCGTGATGTTTTTCTCACTCCTACTAGTGAATCCAATGTAACACACACCCATACAATGCGCACCACCCCGTGATGTTTTTCTCACTGCTACTAGTGAATCTAATGTAACACACACCCATACAATGCGCACCACCCCGTGATGTTTTTCTCACGGCTACTAGTGAATCTAATGTAACACACACCCATACAATGCGCACCACCCCGTGATGTTTTTCTCACGGCTACTAGTGAATCTAATATAACACACACCCATAAAATGCGCACCACCCCGTGATGTTTTTCTCACGGCTACCAATGAATCTAATGTAACACACACCCATACAATGCGCACCACCCCGTGATGTTTTTCTCACGGCTATTAGTGAATAATGTAACACACACCCATACAATGCGCACCAACCCGTAATGTTTTTCTCACTCCTACTAGTGAATGTAGTGTAACACACACCCATACAATGCGCACCACCCTATGATGTTTTTCTCACTCCTACTAGTGAATGTAATGTAACACACACCCATAAAATGCGCACCACCCCGTGATGTTTTTCTCACTCGTACTAGTGAATCCAATGTAACACACACCCATACAATGCGCACCACCCCGTGATGTTTTTCTCACTCCTACTAGTGAATCCAATGTAACACACACCCATACAATGCGCACCACCCCGTGATGTTTTTCTCACTCCTACTAGTGAATCCAATGTAACACACACCCATACAATGCGCACCACCCCGTGATGTTTTTCTCACTCCTACTAGTGAATCCAATGTAAAACACACCCATACAATGCGCACCACCCCGTGATATTTTTCTCACTCCTACTAGTGAATCCAGTGTAACACACACCCATACAATGCGCACCACCCCGTGATGTTTTTCTCACTCCTACTAGTGAATCCAATGTAACACACACCCATACAATGCGCACCACCCCGTGATGTTTTTCTCACTCCTACTAGTGAATCCAATGTAAAACACACCCATACAATGCGCACCACCCCGTGATGTTTTTCTCACTCCTACTAGTGAATCTAATGTAACACACACCCATACAATGCGCACCACCCCATGATGTTTTTCTCACTCGTACTAGTGAATCCAATGTAACACACACCCATACAATGCGCACCACCCCGTGATGTTTTTCTCACTCCTACTAGTGAATCCAATGTAACACACACCCATACAATGCGCACCACCCCGTGATGTTTTTCTCACTCCTACTAGTGAATCCAATGTAACACACACCCATACAATGCGCACCACCCCGTGATGTTTTTCTCACTCCTACTAGTGCATGTAATGTAACACACACCCATACAATGCGCACCACCCCGTGATGTTTTTCTCACTCCTACTAGTGAATCTAATGTAACACACACCCATACAATGCGCACCACCCCGTGATGTTTTTCTCACTCCTACTAGTGAATGTAATGTAACACACACCCATACAATGCGCACCACCCCGTGATGTTTTTCTCACTCCTACTAGTGAATGTAATGTAACACACACCCATACAATTCGCACCACCCCGTGATGTTTTTCTCACTCGTACTAGTGAATCCAATGTAACACACACCCATACAATGCGCACCACCCCGTGATGTTTTTCTCACTCCTACTAGTGAATCCAATGTAACACACACCCATACAATGCGCACCACCCCGTGATGTTTTTCTCACTCCTACTAGTGAATCCAATGTAACACACACCCATACAATGCGCACCACCCCGTGATGTTTTTCTCACTCCTACTAGTGCATGTAATGTAACACACACCCATACAATGCGCACCACCCCGTGATGTTTTTCTCACTCCTACTAGTGAATCTAATGTAACACACACCCATACAATGCGCACCACCCCGTGATGTTTTTCTCACTCCTACTAGTGAATGTAATGTAACACACACCCATACAATGCGCACCACCCCGTGATGTTTTTCTCACTCCTACTAGTGAATGTAATGTAACACACACCCATACAATGCGCACCACCCCGTGATGTTTTTCTCACTCGTACTAGTGAATCCAATGTAACACACACCCATACAATGCGCACCACCCCGTGATGTTTTTCTCACTCCTACTAGTGAATCCAATGTAACACACACCCATACAATGCGCACCACCCCGTGATGTTTTTCTCACTCCTACTAGTGAATCCAATGTAACACACACCCATACAATGCGCACCACCCCGTGATGTTTTTCTCACTCCTACTAGTGAATGTAATGTAACACACACCCATACAATGCGCACCACCCCGTGCTGTTTTTCTCACGGCTACTAGTGAATCTAATGTAACACACACCCATACAATGCGCACCACCCCGTGATGTTTTTCTCACGGCTACTAGTGAATCTAATATAACACACACCCCTACAATGCGCACCACCCCGGGATGTTTTTCTCACGGCTACCAATGAATCTAATGTAACACACACCCATACAATGGGCAACACCCCGTGATGTTTTTCTCACGGCTATTAGTGAATCTAATGTAACACACACCCATACAATGAGCACCACCCCGTGATGTTTTTCTCACTCCTACTAGTGAATGTAGTGTAACACACACCCATACAATGCGCACCAACCTGTGATGTTTTTCTCACTCCTACTAGTGAATGTAATGTAACACACACCCATAAAATGCGCACCACCCCGTGATGTTTTTCTCACTCGTACTAGTGAATGTAATGTAACACACACCCATACAATGCGCACCACCCCGTGATGTTTTTCTCACTCCTACTAGTGAATCCAATGTAACACACACCCATACAATGCGCACCACCCCGTGATGTTTTTCTCACTCCTACTAGTGCATGTAATGTAACACACACCCATACAATGCGCACCACCCCGTGATGTTTTTCTCACTCCTACTAGTGAATCTAATGTAACACACACCCATACAATGCGCACCACCCCGTGATGTTTTTCTCACTCCTACTAGTGAATCCAATGTAACACACACCCATACAATGCGCACCACCCCGTGATGTTTTTCTCACTCCTACTAGTGAATCCAATGTAACACACACCCATACAATGCGCACCACCCCGTGATGTTTTTCTCACTCCTACTAGTGCATGTAATGTAACACACACCCATACAATGCGCACCACCCCGTGATGTTTTTCTCACTCCTACTAGTGAATCTAATGTAACACACACCCATACAATGCGCACCACCCCGTGATGTTTTTCTCACTCCTACTAGTGAATCTAATGTAACACACACCCATACAATGCGCACCACCCCGTGATGTTTTTCTCACTCGTACTAGTGAATCCAATGTAACACACACCCATACAATGCGCACCACCCCGTGATGTTTTTCTCACTCCTACTAGTGAATCCAATGTAACACACACCCATACAATGCGCACCACCCCGTGATGTTTTTCTCACTCTTACTAGTGAATCCAATGTAACACACACCCATACAATGCGCACCACCCCGTGATGTTTTTCTCACTGCTACTAGTGAATCCAATGTAACACACACCCATACAATGCGCACCACCCCGTGATGTTTTTCTCACTGCTACTAGTGAATCTAATGTAACACACACCCATACAATGCGCACCACCCCGTGATGTTTTTCTCACGGCTACTAGTGAATCTAATGTAACACACACCCATACAATGCGCACCACCCCGTGATGTTTTTCTCACGGCTACTAGTGAATCTAATGTAACACACACCCATACAATGCGCACCACCCCGTGATGTTTTTCTCACTCCTACTAGTGAATGTAATGTAACACACACCCATACAATGCGCACCACCCCGTGATGTTTTTCTCACTCCTACTAGTGAATCTAATGTAACACACACCCATACAATGCGCACCACCCCGTGATGTTTTTCTCACTCCTACTAGTGAATGTAATGTAACACACACCCATACAATGCGCACCACCCCGTGATGTTTTTCTCACTCGTACTAGTGAATCCAATGTAACACACACCCATACAATGCGCACCACCCCGTGATGTTTTTCTCACTCCTACTAGTGAATCCAATGTAACACACACCCATACAATGCGCACCACCCCGTGATGTTTTTCTCACTCCTACTAGTGAATCCAATGTAACACACACCCATACAATGCGCACCACCCCGTGATGTTTTTCTCACTCCTACTAGTGAATCCAATGTAACACACACCCATACAATGCGCACCACCCCGTGATGTTTTTCTCACTCCTACTAGTGAATCCAATGTAACACACACCCATACAATGCGCACCACCCCGTGATGTTTTTCTCACTGTTACTAGTGAATCTAATGTAACACACACCCATACAATGCGCACCACCCCGTGATGTTTTTCTCAGGGCTACTAGTGAATCTAATGTAACACACACCCATACAATGCGCACCACCCCGTGATGTTTTTCTCACGGCTACTAGTGAATCTAATATAACACACACCCATACAATGCGCACCACCCCGTGATGTTTTTCTCACGGCTACCAATGAATCTAATGTAACACACACCCATACAATGCGCACCACCCCGTGATGTTTTTCTCACGGCTATTAGTGAATCTAATGTAACACACACCCATACAATGCGCACCACCCAGTGATGTTTTTCTCACTGCTACTAGTGAATCTAATGTAACACACACCCATACAATGCGCACCACCCCGTGATGTTTTTCTCACTCCTACTAGTGAATCTAATGTAACACACACCCATACAATGCGCACCACCCCGTGATGAATGCGCACCACCCCGTGATGTTTTTCTCACTGCTACTAGTGAATCTCATGTAACACACACCCATACAATGCGCACCACCCCGTGATGTTTTTCTCAATCCTACTAGTGAATGTAATGTAACACACACCCATCCAATGCGCACCACCCCGTGATATTTTTCTCACTCCTACTAGTGAATCCAATGTAACACACACCCATACAATGCGCACCACCCCGTGATGTTTTTCTCACTCCTACTAGTGAATCCAATGTAACACACCCATAGAATGCGCACCACCCCGTGATGTTTTTCTCACTCCTACTAGTGAATCCAATGTAACACACACCCATACAATGCGCACCACCCCGTGATGTTTTTCTCACTCCTACTAGTGAATGTAATGTAACACACACCTAAACAATGCGCACCACCCCGTGATGTTTTTCTCACTCCTACTAGTGAATCTAATGTAACACACACCCATACAATGCGCACCACCCCGTGATGTTTTTCTCACTCCTACTAGTGAATGTAATGTAACACACACCCATACAATGCGCACCACCCCGTGATGTTTTTCTCACTCCTACTAGTGAATGTAATGTAACACACACCCATACAATGCGCACCACCCCGTGATGTTTTTCTCACTCCTACTAGTGAATGTAATGTAACACACACCCATACAATGCGCACCACCCCGTGATGTTGTTCTCACTCCTACTAGTGAATGTAATGTAACACACACCCATACAATGCGCACCACCCCGTGATGTTTTTCTCACTCCTACTAGTGAATGTAATGTAACACACACCCATACAATGCGCACCACCCCGTGATGTTTTTCTCACTGGTACTAGTGAATCCAATGTAACACACACCCATACAATGCGCACAACCCCGTGATGTTTTTCTCACTCCTACTAGTGAATCCAATGTAACACACACCCATACAATGCGCACCACCCCGTGATGTTTTTCTCACTCCTACTAGTGAATCTAATGTAACACACACCCATAAAATGCGCACCACCCCGTGATGTTTTTATCACTGCTACTAGTGAATCTAATGTAACACACACCCATACAATGCACACCACCCCGTGATGTTTTTCTCAAGGCTACTAGTGAATCTAATGTAACACACACCCATACAATGCGCACCACCCCGTGATGTTTTTCTCACGCCTACTAGTGAATCTAATGTAACACACACCCATACAATTCGCACCACCCCGTGATGTTTTTCTCACTCCTACTATTGAATGTAATGTAACACACACCCATACAATGCGCACCACCCCGTGATGTTTTTCTCACTCCTACTAGTGAATCCAATGTAACACACACCCATACAATGCGCACCACCCCGTGATGTTTTTCTCACTCCTACTAGTGAATCCAATGTAACACACACCCATATAATGCGCACCACCCCGTGATGTTTTTCTCACTGCTACTAGTGAATCTAATGTAACACACACCCATACAATGCGCACCACCCCGTGATGTTTTTCTCACTCCTACTAGTGAATGTAATGTAACACACACCCATAAAATGCGCACCACCCCGTGATGTTTTTCTCACTCCTACTAGTGAATCCAATGTAACACACACCCATACAATGCGCACCACCCCGTGATGTTGTTCTCACTCCTACTAGTGAATGTAATGTAACACACACCCATACAATGCGCACCACCCCGTGATGTTTTTCTCACTCCTACTAGTGAATGTAATGTAACACACACCCATACAATGCGCACCACCCCGTGATGTTTTTCTCACTCGTACTAGTGAATCCAATGTAACACACACCCATACAATGCGCACCACCCCGTGATGTTTTTCTCACTCCTACTAGTGAATCCAATGTAACAAACCCATAGAATGCGCACAACCCCGTGATGTTTTTCTCACTCCTACTAGTGAATCCAATGTAACACACACCCATACAATGCGCACCACCCCGTGATGTTTTTCCCACTCCTACTAGTGAATGTAATGTAACACACACCTATACAATGCGCACCACCCCGTGATGTTTTTCTCACTCCTACTAGTGAATCTAATGTAACACACACCCATACAATGCGCACCACCCCGTGATGTTTTTCTCACTGCTACTAGGGAATCTAATGTAACACACACCCATACAATGCGCACCACCCCGTGATGTTTTTCTCACTCCTACTAGTGAATGTAATGTAACACACACCTAAACAATGCGCACCACCCCGTGATGTTTTTCTCACTCCTACTAGTGAATCTAATGTAACACACACCCATACAATGCGCACCACCCCGTGATGTTTTTCTCACTCCTACTAGTGAATCTAATGTAACACACACCCATACAATGCGCACCACCCCGTGATGTTTTTCTCACTGCTACTAGTGAATCTAATATAACACACACCCATACAATGCGCACCACCCCGTGATGTTTTTCTCACGGCTACTAGTGAATCTAATGTAACACACACCCATACAATGCGCACCACCCCGTGATGTTTTTCTCACTGCTACTAGTGAATGTAATGTAACACACACCCATACAATGCGCACCACCCCGTGATGTTTTTCTCACTGCTACTAGTGAATGTAACACACACCCATACAATGCGCACCACCCCGTGATGTTTTTCTCACTGCTACTAGTGAATCTAATGTAACACACACACATACAATGCGCACCACCCCGTGATGTTTTTCTCACTCCTACTAATGAATCCAATGTAACACACACCCATACAATGCGCACCACCCCGTGATGTTTTTCTCACTGCTACTAGTGAATGTAATGTAACACACACCCATACAATGCGCACCACCCCGTGATGTTTTTCTCAATCCTACTAGTGAATGTAATGTAACACACACCCATACAATGCGCACCACCCCGTGATGTTTTTCTCACTCCTACTAATGAATCCAATGTAACACACACCCATACAATGCGCACCACCCCGTGATGTTTTTCTCACTCCTACTAGTGAATCCAATGTAACACACACCCATACAATGCGCACCTCCCCGTGATGTTTTTCTCACTCCTACTAGTGAATCCAATGTAACACACACCCATACAATGCGCACCACCCCGTGATGTTTTTCTCACTCCTCCTAGTGAATGTAATGTAACACACACCCATACAATGCGCACCACCCCGTGATGTTTTTCTCACTCCTACTAGTGAATCTAATGTAACACACACCCATACAATGCGCACCACCCCGTGATGTTTTTCTCACTCCTATTAGTGAATGTAATGTAACACACACCCATACAATGCGCACCACCCCGTGATGTTTTTCTCACTCCTACTAGTGAATGTAATGTAACACACACCCATACAATGCGCACCACACCGTGATGTTTTTCTCACTCCTACTTGTGATTCTAATGTAACACACACCCATACAATGCGCACCACCCCGTGATGTTTTTCTCACTCCTAATAGTGAATGTAATGTAACACACACCCATACAATGCGCACCACCCCGTGATGTTTTTCTCAACCCTACTAGTGAATGTAATGTAACACACACCCATACAATGCGCACCACCCCGTGATGTTTTTCTCACTCCTACTATTGAATGTATTGTAACACACACCCAACAATGCGCACCACCCCGTGATGTTTTTCTCACTCCTACTAGTGAATGTAATGTAACACACACCCATACAATGCGCACCACCCCGTGATGTTTTTCTCACTCCTACTAGTGAATGTAATGTAACACACACCCATACAATGCTCACCACCCCGTGATGTTTTTCTCACTCCTAGTAGTGAATGTAATGTAACACACACACATACAGTGCGCACCACCCCGTGATGTTTTTCTCACTCCTACTAGTGAATGTAATGTAACACACACCCATACAATGCGCACCACCCCGTGATGTTTTTCTCACTCCTACCAGTGAATCCAATGTAACACTAACCCATACAATGCGCACCACCCCGTGATGTTTTCCTCACGCCTACTAGTGAATGTAATGTAACACACACGTACAATGCGCACCACCCCGTGATGTTTTTCTCACTCCTACTAGTGAATGTAATGTAACACACACCCATACAATGCGCACCACCCCGTGATGTTTTCCTCACGCCTACTAGTGAATCCAATGTAACACACACCCATACAATGCGCACCACCCTGTGATGTTTTTCTCACTCCTACTAGTGAATCCAATGTAACATACACCCATACAATGCGCACCACCCCGTGATGTTTTTCTCACTCCTACTAGTGAATCCAATGTAACACACACCCATACAATGCGCACCACCCCGTGATGTTTTTCTCACTCCTACTAGTGAATCTAATGTAACACACACCCATACAATGCGCACCACCCCGTGATGTTTTTCTCACTCCTACTAGTGAATGTAATGTAACACACACCCATACAATGCGAACCACCCCGTGATGTTTTTCTCACTCCTACTAGTGAATCCAATGTAACACACACCCATACAATGCGCACCACCCCGTGATGTTTTTCTCAATCCTACTAGTGAATGTAATGTAACACACACCCATACAATGCGCACCACCCCGTGATGTTTTTCTCACTCCTAGTAATGAATCCAATGTAACACACACCCATACAATGCGCACCACCCCGTGATGTTTTTCTCACTCCTACTAGTGAATCCAATGTAACACACACCCATACAATGCGCACCTCCCCGTGATGTTTTTCTCACTCCTACTAGTGAATCCAATGTAACACACACCCATACAATGCGCACCACCCCGTGATGTTTTTCTCACTCCTACTAGTGAATGTAATGTAACACACACCCATACAATGCGCACCACCCCGTGATGTTTTTCTCACTCCTACTAGTGAATCTAATGTAACACACACCCATACAATGCGCACCACCCCGTGATGTTTTTCTCACTCCTATTAGTGAATGTAATGTAACACACACCCATACAATGCGCACCACCCCGTGATGTTTTTCTCACTCCTACTAGTGAATGTAATGTAACACACACCCATACAATGCGCACCACCCCGTGATGTTTTTCTCACTCCTACTTGTGATTCTAATGTAACACACACCCATACAATGCGCACCACCCCGTGATGTTTTTCTCACTCCTAATAGTGAATGTAATGTAACACACACCCATAAAATGCGCACCACCCCGTGATGTTTTTCTCAACCCTACTAGTGAATGTAATGTAACACACACCCATACAATGCGCACCACCCCGTGATGTTTTTCTCACTCCTACTATTGAATGTATTGTAACACACACCCATACAATGCGCACCACCCCGTGATGTTTTTCTCACTCCTACTAGTGAATGTAATGTAACACACACCCATACAATGCGCACCACCCCGTGATGTTTTTCTCACTCCTACTAGTGAATGTAATGTAACACACACCCATACAATGCTCACCACCCCGTGATGTTTTTCTCACTCCTAGTAGTGAATGTAATGTAACACACACACATACAGTGCGCACCACCCCGTGATGTTTTTCTCACTCCTACTAGTGAATGTAATGTAACACACACCCATACAATGCGCACCACCCCGTGATGTTTTTCTCACTCCTACCAGTGAATCCAATGTAACACACACCCATACAATGCGCACCACCCCGTGATGTTTTCCTCACGCCTACTAGTGAATGTAATGTAACACACACCCGTACAATGCGCACCACCCCGTGATGTTTTTCTCACTCCTACTAGTGAATGTAATGTAACACACACCCATACAATGCGCACCACCCCGTGATGTTTTCCTCACGCCTACTAGTGAATCCAATGTAACACACACCCATACAATGCGCACCACCCCGTGATGTTTTTCTCACTCCTACTAGTGAATCCAATGTAACATACACCCATACAATGCGCACCACCCCGTGATGTTTTTCTCACTCCTACTAGTGAATCCAATGTAACACACACCCATACAATGCGCACCACCCCGTGATGTTTTTCTCACTCCTACTAGTGAATCTAATGTAACACACACCCATACAATGCGCACCACCCCGTGATGTTTTTCTCACTCCTACTAGTGAATGTAATGTAACACACACCCATACAATGCGAACCACCCCGTGATGTTTTTCTCACTCCTACTAGTGAATCCAATGTAACACACACCCATACAATGCGCACCACCCTGTGATGTTTTTCTCACTCCTACTAGTGAATCCAATGTAACACACACCCATACGATGCGCACCACCCCGTGATGTTTTTCTCACTCCTACTAGTGAATCCAATGTAACACACAGCCATACAATGCGCACCACAACGTGATGTTTTTCTCACTCCTACTAGTGAATCTAATGTAACACACACCCATACAATGCGCACCACCCCGTGATGTTTTTCTCACTCCTACTAGTGAATGGAATGTAACACACACCCATACAATGCTCACCACCCCGTGATGTTTTTCTCACTCCTAGTAGTGAATGTAATGTAACACACACACATACAATGCACAGCACCCCGTGATGTTTTTCTCACTCCTACTAGTGAATGTAATGTAACACACACCCATACAATGCGCACCACCCCGTGATGTTTTTCTCACTCCTACTAGTGAATCCAATGTAACACACACCCATACAATGCGCACCACCCCGTGATGTTTTCCTCACGCCTACTAGTGAATGTAATGTAACACACACCCATACAATGCGCACCACCCCGTGATGTTTTTCTCACTCCAACTAGTGAATGTAATGTAACACACACCCATACAATGCGCACCACCCCGTGATGTTTTCCTCACGCCTATTAGTGAATCCAATGTAACACACACCCATACAATGCGCACCACCCCGTGATGTTTTTCTCACTCCTACTAGTGAATCCAATGTAACATACACCCATACAATGCGCACCACCCCGTGATGTTTTTCTCACTCCTACTAGTGAATCCAATGTAACACACACCCATACAATGCGCACCACCCCGTGATGTTTTTCTCACTCCTACTAGTGAATCTAATGTAACACACACCCATACAATGCGCACCACCCCTTGATGTTTTTCTCACTCCTACTAGTGAATGTAATGTAACACACACCCATACAATGCGAACCACCCCGTGATGTTTTTCTCACTCCTACTAGTGAATCCAAAGTAACACACACCCATACAATGCGCACCACCCCGTGATGTTTTTCTCACTCCTAGTAGTGAATCCAATGTAACACACACCCATACAATGCGCACCACCCCGTGATGTTTTGCTCACTTCTACTAGTGAATCCAATGTAACACACAGCCATACAATGCGCACCACCCCGTGATGTTTTTCTCACTCCTACTAGTGAATCTAATGTAACACACACCCATACAATGCGCACCACCCCGTGATGTTTTTCTCACTCCTACTAGTGAATGTAATGTAACACACACCCATACAATGCGCACCACCCCGTGATGTTTTTCTCACTCCTACTAGTGAATCCAATGTAACACACACCCATACAATGCGCACCACCCCGTGATGTTTTTCTCACTCCTACTAGTGAATGTAATGTAACACACACCCATACAATGCGCACCTCCCCGTGATGTTTTTCTCACTCCTACTAGTGAATGTAATGTAACACACACCCATACAATGCGCACCACCCCGTGAAGTTTTTCTCACTCCTACTAGTGAATGTAAAGTAACACACACCCATACAATGCGCACCACCCCGTGATGTTTTTCTCAATCCTACTAGTGAATGTAATGTAACACACACCCATACAATGCGCACCACCCCGTGATGTTTTTCTCACTCCTACTAATGAATCCAATGTAACACACACCCATACAATGCGCACCACCCCGTGATATTTTTCTCACTCCTACTAGTGAATCCAATGTAACACACACCCATACAATGCGCACCTCCCCGTGATGTTTTTCTCACTCCTACTAGTGAATCCAATGTAACACACACCCATACAATGCGCACCACCCCGTGATGTTTTTCTCACTCCTACTAGTGAATGTAATGTAACACACACCCATACAATGCGCACCACCCCGTGATGTTTTTCTCACTCCTACTAGTTAATCTAATGTAACACACACCCATACATAGCGCACCACCCCGTGATGTTTTTCTCACTCCTACTAGTGAATCTAATGTAACACACACCCATACAATGCGCACCACCCCGTGATGTTTTTCTCACTCCTACTAGTGAATGTAATGTAACACACACCCATACAATGCGCACCACCCCGTGATGTTTTTCTCACTCCTACTAGTGAATGGAATGTAACACACACCCATACAATGCTCACCACCCCGTGATGTTTTTCTCACTCCTAGTAGTGAATGTAATGTAACACACACACATACAATGCACAGCACCCCGTGATGTTTTTCTCACTCCTACTAGTGAATGTAATGTAACACACACCCATACAATGCGCACCACCCCGTGATGTTTTTCTCACTCCTACTAGTGAATCCAATGTAACACACACCCATACAATGCGCACCACCCCGTGATGTTTTCCTCACGCCTACTAGTGAATGTAATGTAACACACACCCATACAATGCGCACCACCCCGTGATGTTTTTCTCACTCCAACTAGTGAATGTAATGTAACACACACCCATACAATGCGCACCACCCCGTGATGTTTTCCTCACGCCTATTAGTGAATCCAATGTAACACACACCCATACAATGCGCACCACCCCGTGATGTTTTTCTCACTCCTACTAGTGAATCCAATGTAACATACACCCATACAATGCGCACCACCCCGTGATGTTTTGCTCACTTCTACTGGTGAATCCAATGTATCACACAGCCATACAATGCGCACCACCCCGTGATGTTTTTCTCACTCCTACTAGTGAATCTAATGTAACACACACCCATACAATGCGCACCACCCCGTGATGTTTTTCTCACTCCTACTAGTGAATGTAATGTAACACACACCCATACAATGCGCACCACCCCGTGATGTTTTCCTCACTCCTACTAGTTAATCTAATGTAACACACACCCATACAATGCGCACCACCCCGTGATGTTTTTCTCACTCCTACTAGTGAATCTAATGTAACACACACCCATACAATGCGCACCACCCCGTGATGTTTTTCTCACTCCTACTAGTGAATGTAATGTAACACACACCCATAAAATGCGCACCACCCCGTGATGTTTTTCTCACTCCTACTAGTGAATGTAATGTAACACACACCCATACAATGCGCACCACCCCGTGATGTTTTTCTCACTCCTACTAGTGAATGTAATGTAACACACACCCATACAATGCGAACCACCCCGTGATGTTTTTCTCACTCCTACTAGTGAATCCAAAGTAACACACACCCATACAATGCGCACCACCCCGTGATATTTTTCTCACTCCTTCTAGTGAATCCAAAGTAACACACACCCATACAATGCGCACCACCACGTGATGTTTTTCTCACTCCTACTAGTGAATCCAATGTAACACACACCCATACAATGCGCACCACCCCGTGATGTTTTTCTCACTCCTACTAGTGAATCCAATGTAACACACAGCCATACAATGCGCACCACCCCGTGATGTTTTTCTCACTCCTACTAGTGAATCTAATGTAACACACACCCATACAATGCGCACCACCCCGTGATATTTTTCTCACTCCTACTAGTGAATGTAATGTAACACACACCCATACAATGCGCACCACCCCGTGATGTTTTTCTCACTCCTACTAGTGAATCCGATGTAACACACACCCATACAATGCGCACCACCCCGTGATGTTTTTCTCACTCCTACTAGTGAATGTAATGTAACACACACCCATACAATGCGCACCACCCCGTGATGTTTTCCTCACGGCTACTAGTGAATCCAATGTAACACACACCCATACAATGCGCACCACCCCGTGATGTTTTTCTCACTCCTACTAGTGAATCCAATGTAACATACACCCATACAATGCGCACCACCCCGTGATGTTTTTCTCACTCCTACTAGTGAATCCAATGTAACACACACCCATACAATGCGCACCACTGTGATGTTTTTCTCACTCCTACTAGTGAATCTAATGTTACACACACCCATACAATGCGCACCACCCCGTGATGTTTTTCTCACTCCTACTAGTGAATGTAATGTAACACACACGCATACAATGCGAACCACCCCGTGATGTTGTTCTCACTCCTACTAGTGAATCCAATGTAACACACACCCATACAATGCGCACCACCCCGTGATGTTTTTCTCACTCCTACTAGTGAATCCAATGTAACACACACCCATACAATGCGCACCACCCCGTGATGTTTTTCTCACTCCTACTAGTGAATCCAATGTAACACACAGCCATACAATGCGCACCACCCCGTGATGTTTTTCTCACTCCTACTAGTGAAGCTAATGTAACACACACCCATACAATGCGCACCACCCCTTGATGTTTTTCTCACTCCTACTAGTGAATCCAATGTAACACACACCCATACAATGCGCACCACCCCGTGATGTTTTTCTCACTCCTACTAGTGAATCCAATGTAACACACAGCCATACAATGCGCACCACCCCGTGATGTTTTTCTCACTCCTACTAGTGAATCTAATGTAACACACACCCATACAATGCGCACCACCCCGTGATATTTTTCTCACTCCTACTAGTGAATGTAATGTAACACACACCCATACAATGCGCACCACCCCGTGATGTTTTTCTCACTCCTACTAGTGAATGTAATGTAACACACACCCATACAATGCGCACCACCCCGTGATGTTTTTCTCACTCCTACTAGTGAATGTAATGTAACACACACCCATACAATGCGCACCACCCCGTGATCTTTTCCTCACGGCTACTAGTGAATCCAATGTAACACACACCCATACAATGCGCACCACCCCGTGATGTTTTTCTCACTCCTACTAGTGAATCCAATGTAACATACACCCATACAATGCGCACCACCCCGTGATGTTTTTCTCACTCCTACTAGTGAATCCAATGTAACACACACCCATACAATGCGCCCCACTGTGATGTTTTTCTCACTCCTACTAGTGAATCTAATGTTACACACACCCATACAATGCGCACCACCCCGTGATGTTTTTCTCACTCCTACTAGTGAATGTAATGTAACACACACGCATACAATGCGAACCACCCCGTGATGTTGTTCTCACTCCTACTAGTGAATCCAATGTAACACACACCCATACAATGCGCACCACCCCGTGATGTTTTTCTCACTCCTACTAGTGAATCCAATGTAACACACACCCATACAATGCGCACCACCCCGTGATGTTTTTCTCACTCCTACTAGTGAATCCAATGTAACACACAGCCATACAATGCGAACCACCCCGTGATGTTTTTCTCACTCCTACTAGTGAATCTAATGTAACACACACCCATACAATGCGCACCACCCCTTGATGTTTTTCTCACTGCTACTAGTGAATGTAATGTAACACACACCCATACAATGCGCACCACCCCGTGATGTTTTTCTCACTCCTACTAGTGAATAGAATGTAACACACACCCATAAAATGCGCACCACCCCGTGATGTTTTTCTCACTCCTACTAGTGAATCCAATGTAACACACACCCATACAATGCGCACCACCCCGTGATGTTTTTCTCACTGCTACTAGTGAATCTAATGTAACACACACCCATACAATGCGCACCACCCCGTGATGTTTTTCTCACTCCTACTAGTGAATCCAATGTAACACACACCCATACATTGCGCACCACCCCGTGATGTTTTTCTCACTCCTACTAGTGAATCCAATGTAACACACACCCATACAATGCGCACCACCCCGTGATGTTTTTTTCACTCCTACTAGTGAATGTAATGTAACACACACCCATACGATGCGCACCACCCCGTGATGTTTTTCTCACTGCTACTAGTGAATGTAATGTAACACACACCCATACAATGCGCACCACCCCTTGATGTTTTTCTCACTGCTACTAGTGAATCTAATGTAACACACACCCATACAATGCGCACAACCCCGTGATGTTTTTCTCACTCCTACTAGTGAATGTAATGTAACACACACCCATACAATGCGCACCACCCCGTGATGTTTTTCTCAATCCTACTAGTGAATGTAATGTAACACACACCCATACAATGCGCACCACCCCGTGATGTTTTTCTCACTCCTACTAATGAATCCAATGTAACACACACCCATACAATGCGCACCACCCCGTGATGTTTTTCTCACTCCTACTAGTGAATCCAATGTAACACACACCCATACAATGCGCACCTCCCCGTGATGTTTTTCTCACTCCTACTAGTGAATCGAATGTAACACACACCCATCCAATGCGCACCACCCCGTGATGTTTTTCTCACTCCTACTAGTGAATGTAATGTAACACACACCCATACAATGCGCACCACCCCGTGATGTTTTTCTCACTCCTACTAGTGAACCTAATGTAACACACACCCATACAATGCGCACCACCCCGTGATGTTTTTCTCCCTGCTACTAGTGAATCTAATGTAACACACACCCATACAATGCGCACCACCCCGTGATGTTTTTCTCACTCCTACTAGTGAATCCAATGTAACACACACCCATACAATGCGCACCACCCCGTGATGTTTTTCTCACTCCTACTAGTGAATGTAATGTAACACACACCCATACAATGCGCACCACCCCGTGATGTTTTTCTCACTGCTACTAGTGAATCTAATGTAACACACACCCATACAATGCGCATCACCCCGTGATGTTTTTCTCACTGCTACTAGTGATTCTCATGTAACACACACCCATACAATGCGCACCACCCCGTGATGTTTTTCTCACTGCTACTAGTGAATCTAAAGTAACACACACCCATACAATGCGCACCACCCCGTGATGTTTTTCTCACTGCTACTAGTGAATGTAATGTAACACAAACCCATACAATGCGCACCACCCCGTGATGTTTTTCTCACTGCTACTAGTGAATGTAATGTAACACACACCCATACAATGCGCACCACCCCGTGATGTTTTTCTCACTGCTACTAGTGAATCTAATGTAACACACACCCATGCAATGCGCACCACCCTGTGATGTTTTTCTCACTCCTACTAGTGAATGTAATGTAACACACACCCATACAATGCGCACCACCCCGTGATGTTTTTCTCAATCCTACTAGTGAATGTAATGTAACACACAACCATACAATGCGCACCACCCCGTGATGTTTTTCTCACTCCTACTAATGAATAATGTAACACACACCCATACAATGCGCACCACCCCGTGATGTTTTTCTCACTCCTACTAGTGAATCCAATGTAACACACACCCATACAATGCGCACCTCCCCGTGATGTTTTTCTCACTCCTACTAGTGAATCCAATGTAACACACACCCATACAATGCGCACCACCCCGTGATGTTTTTCTCACTCCTACTAGTGAATGTAATGTAACACACACCCATACAATGCGCACCACCCCGTGATGTTTTTCTCACTCCTACTAGTGAATGTAATGTAACACACACCCATACAATGCGCACCACCCCGTGATGTTTTTCTCACTCCTACTAGTGAATGTAATGTAACACACACCCATACAATGCGCACCACCCCGTGATGTTTTTCTCACTCCTACTAGTGAATGTAATGTAACACACACCCATAAAATGCGCACCACCCCGTGATGTTTTTCTCACTCCTACTAGTGAATGTAATGTGACACACACCCATACAATGCGCACCACCCGTGATGTTTTTCTCACTCCTACTAGTGAATGTAATGTAACACACACCCATACAATGCGCACCACCCCGTGATGTTTTTCTCACTCCTACTAGTGAATCCAATGTAACACACACCCATACAATGCGCACCACCCCGTGATGTTTTCCTCACTCCTACTAGTGAATCCAATGTAACACACACCCATACAATGCGCACCACCCCGTGATGTTTTTCTCACTCCTACTAGTGAATCCAATGTAACATACACCCATACAATGCGCACCACCCTGTGATGTTTTTCTCACTCCTACTAGTGCATCCAATGTAACACACACCCATACAATGCGTACCACCCCGTGATGTTTTTCTCACTCCTACTAGTGAATCTAATGTAACACACACCCATACAATGCGCACCACCCCGTGATGTTTTTCTCACTCCTACTAGTGAATGTAATGTAACACACACCCATACAATGCGAACCACCCCGTGATGTTTTTCTCACTCCTACTAGTGAATCCAATGTAACACACACCCATACAATGCGCACCACCCCGTGATGTTTTTCTCACTCCTACTAGTGAATCCAATGTAACACACACCCATACAATGCGCACCACCCCGTGATGTTTTTCTCACTCCTACTAGTGAATCCAATGTAACACACACCCATACAATGCGCACCACCCCGGGATGTTTTGCACTCCAACTAGTGAATCTAATGTAACACACACCCATACAATGCGCACCACCCCGTGATGTTTTTCTCCCTGCTACTAGTGAATCTAATGTAACACACACCCATACAATGCGCACCACCCCGTGATGTTTTTCTCACTGCTACTAGTGAATCTAATGTAACACACACCTATACAATGCGCACCACCCCGTGATGTTTTTCTCACTCCTACTAGTGAATCCAATGTAACACACACCCATACAATGCGCACCACCCCGGGATGTTTTGCACTCCTACTAGTGAATCTAATGTAACACACACCCATACAATGCGCACCACCCCGTGATGTTTTTCTCCCTGCTACTAGTGAATCTAATGTAACACACACCCATACAATGCGCACCACCCCGTGATGTTTTTCTCACTCCTACTAGTGAATCCAATGTAACACACACCCATACAATGCGCACCACCCCGTGATGTTTTTCTCACTCCTACTAGTGAATGTAATGTAACACACACCCATACAATGCGCACCACCCCGTGATGTTTTTCTCACTCCTACTAGTGAATCTAATGTAACACACACCCATACAATGCGCACCACCCCGTGATGTTTTTCTCACTGCTACTAGTGAATCTAATGTAACACACACCCATACAATGCGCATCACCCCGTGATGTTTTTCTCACTGCTACTAGTGAATCTCATGTAACACACACCCATACAATGCGCACCACCCCGTGATGTTTTTCTCACTGCTACTAGTGAATCTAAAGTAACACACACCCATACAATGCGCACCACCCCGTGATGTTTTTCTCACTGCTACTAGTGAATGTAATGTAACACACACCCATACAATGCGCACCACCCCGTGATGTTTTTCTCACTGCTACTAGTGAATGTAATGTAACACACACCCATAAAATGCGCACCACCCCGTGATGTTTTTCTCACTGCTACTAGTGAATCCAATGTAACACACACCCATACAATGCGCACCACCCCGTGATGTTTTTCTCACTCCTACTAGTGAATGTAATGTAACACACACCCATACAATGCGCACCACCGCATGATGTTTTTCTCACTCCTACTAGTGAATGTAATGTAACACACACCCATACAATGCGCACCACCCCGTGATGTTTTTCTCATTCCTATTAGTGAATCTAATGTAACACACACCCATACAATGCGCACCACCCCGTGATGTTTTTCTCACTCCTACTAGTGAATGTAATGTAACACACACCCATAAAATGCGCACCACCCCGTGATGTTTTTCTCACTCCTACTAGTGAATGTAATGTAACACACACCCATACAATGCGCACCACCCTGTGATGTTTTTCTCACTCCTACTAGTGAATGTAATGTAACACACACCCATACAATGCGCACCACCCCGTGATGTTTTTCTCACTCCTACTAGTGAATCCAATGTAACACACACCCATACAATGCGCACCACCCCGTGATGTTTTCCTCACTCCTACTAGTGAATCCAATGTAACACACACCCATACAATGCGCACCACCCCGTGATGTTTTTCTCACTCCTACTAGTGAATCCAATGTAACATACACCCATACAATGCGCACCACCCCGTGATGTTTTTCTCACTCCTACTAGTGCATCCAATGTAACACACACCCATACAATGCGCACCACCCAGTGATGTTTTTCTCACTCCTACTAGTGAATCTAATGTAACACACACCCATACAATGCGCACCACCCCGTGATGTTTTTCTCACTCCTACTAGTGTATGTAATGTAACACACACCCATACAATGCGAACCACCACGTGATGTTTTTCTCACTCCTACTAGTGAATCCAATGTAACACACACCCATACAATGCGCAGCACCCCGTGATGTTTTTCTCACTCCTACTAGTGAATCCAATGTAACACACACCCATACAATGCGCACCACCCCGTGATGTTTTTCTCACTCCTACTAGTGAATCCAATGTAACACACAGCCATACAATGCGCACCACCCCGTGATGTTTTTCTCACTCCTACTAGTGAATCTAATGTAACACACACCCATACAATGCGCACCACCCCTTGATGTTTTTCTCACTGCTACTAGTGAATCAAATGTAACACACACCCATACAATTCGCAATACCCCGTGATGTTTTTCTCACTCCTACTAGTGAATCCAATGTAACACACACCCATACAATGCGCACCACCCCGTGATGTTTTTCTCACTCCTACTAGTGAATCCAATGTAACACACACCCATACAATGCGCACCACCCCGTGATGTTTTTCTCACTGCTACTAGTGAATCTAATGTAACACACACCCATACAATGCGCACCACCCCGTGATGTTTTCTCACTCCTACTAGTGAATCCAATGTAACACACACCCATACAATGCGCACCACCCCGTGATGTTTTTCTCACTCCTACTAGTGAATCCAATGTAACACACACCCATACAATGTGCACCACCCCGTGATGTTTTTCTCACTCCTACTAGTGAATCCAATGTAACACACACCCATACAATGCGCACCACCCCGTGATGTTTTTCTCATTCCTACTAGTGAATGTAATGTAACACACACCCATACAATGCGCACCACCCCGTGATGTTTTTCTCACTCCTACTAGTGAATCTAATGTAACACACACCCATACAATGCGCACCACCACGTGATGTTTTTCTCACTGCTACTAGTGAATCTAATGTAACACACACCCATACGATGCGCACCACCCCGTGATGTTTTTCTCACTCCTACTAGTGAATCCAATGTAACACACACCCATACAATGCGCACCACCCCGTGATGTTTTTCACTCCTACTAGTGAATCTAATGTAACACACACCCATACAATGCGCACCACCCCGTGATGTTTTTCTCACTGCTACTAGTGAATGTAATGTAACACACACCCATACAATGCGCACCACCCCGTGATGTTTTTCTCACTCCTACTAGTGAATCCAATGTAACACACACCCATACAATGCGCACCACCCCGTGATGTTTTTCTCACTGCTACTAGTGAATGTAATGTAACACACACCCATACAATGCGCACCACCCCGTGATGTTTTTCTCACTCCTACTAGTGAATCTAATGTAACACACACCCATACAATGCGCACCACCCCGTGATGTTTTTCTCACTGCTACTAGTGAATCTAATGTAACACACACCCATACAATGCGCACCACCCCGTGATGTTTTTCTCACTGCTACTAGTGAATCTCATGTAACACACACCCATACAATGCGCACCACCCCGTGGTTTTTCTCACTGCTACTAGTGAATCTAATGTAACACACACCCATACAATGCGCACCACCCCGTGATGTTTTTCTCACTGCTACTAGTGAATGTAATGTAACACACACCCATACAATGCGCACCACCCCGTGATGTTTTTCTCACTGCTACTAGTGAATGTAATGTAACACACACCCATACAATGCGCACCACCCCGTGATGTTTTTCTCACTGCTACTAGTGAATCTAATGTAACACACACCCATACAATGCGCACCACCCCGTGATGTTTTTCTCACTCCTACTAGTGAATGTAATGTAACTCACACCCATACAATGCGCACCACCCCGAGATGTTTTTCTCAATCCTACTAGTGAATGTAATGTAACACACACCTATACAATGCGCACCACCCCGTGATATTTTTCTCACTCCTACTAATGAATCCAATGTAACACACACCCATACAATGCGCACCACCCCGTGATGTTTTTCTCACTCCTACTAGTGAATGTAATGTAACACACACCCATAAAATGCGCACCTCCCCGTGATGTTTTTCTCACTCCTACTAGTGAATCCAATGTAACACACACCCATACAATGCGCACCACCCCGTGATGTTTTTCTCACTCCTACTAGTGAATGTAATGTAACACACACCCATACAATGCGCACCACCCCGTGATGTTTTTCTCACTCCTACTAGTGAATCTAATGTAACACACACCCATACAATGCGCACCACCCCGTGATGTTTTTCTCACTCCTACTAGTGAATCTAATGTAACACACACCTATACAATGCGCACCACCCCGTGATGTTTTTCTCACTCCTACTAGTGAATGTAATGTAACACACACCCATAAAATGCGCACCACCCCGTGATGTTTTTCTCACTCCTACTAGTGAATGTAATGTAACACACACCCATACAATGCGCACCACCCCGTGATGTTTTTCTCACTCCTACTAGTGAATGTAATGTAACACACACCCATACAATGCGCACCACCCCGTGATGTTTTCCTCACTCCTAGTAGTGAATCCAATGTAACACACACCCATACAATGCGCACCACCCCGTGATGTTTTTCTCACTCCTACTAGTGAATCCAATGTAACATACACCCATACAATGCGCACCACCCCGTGATGTTTTTCTCACTCCTCCTAGTGCATCCAATGTAACACACACCCATACAATGCGCACCACCCCGTGATGTTTTTCTCCCTCCTACTAGTGAATCTAATGTAACACACACCCATACAATGCGCACCACCCCGTGATGTTTTTCTCACTCCTACTAGTGAATGTAATGTAACACACACCCATACAATGCGAACCACCCCGTGATGTTTTTCTCACTCCTACTAGTGAATCCAATGTAACACACACCCATACAATGCGCACCACCCCGTGATGTTTTTCTCACTCCTACTAGTGAATCCAATCTAACACACACCCATACAATGCGCACCACCCCGTGATGTTTTTCTCACTCCTACTAGTGAATCCAATGTAACACATAGCCATACAATGCGCACCACGCCGTGATGTTTTTCTCACTCCTACTAGTGAATCTAATGTAACACACACCCATACAATGCGCACCACCCCTTGATGTTTTTCTCACTCCTACTAGTGAATCCAATGTAACACACACCCATACAATGCGCACCACCCCGTGATCTTTTTCTCACTCCTACTAGTGAATCCAATGTAACACACACCCATACAATGCGCACCACCCCGTGATGTTTTTCTCACTGCTACTAGTGAATCTAATGTAACACACACCCATACAATGCGCACCACCCCGTGATGTTTTTCTCACTCCTACTAGTGGATCTAATGTAACACACACCCATACAATGCGCACCACCCCGTGATGTTTTTCTCACTCCTACTAGTGAATCCAATGTAACACACACCCATACAATGTGCACCACCCGTGATGTTTTTCTCACTCCTACTAGTGAATGTAATGTAACACACACCCATACAATGCGCACCACCCCGTGATGTTTTTCTCACTCATACTAGTGAATCTAATGTAACACACACCCATACAATGCGCACCACCCCGTGATGTTTTTCTCACTCCTACTAGTGAATCCAATGTAACACACACCCATACAATGCGCACCACCCCGTGATGTTTTCCTCACTCCTACTAGTGAATCTAATGTAACACACACCCATACAATGCGCACCACCCCGTGATGTTTTTCTCACTGCTACTAGTGAATCTAATGTAACAAACACCCATACAATGCGCACCACCCCGTGATGTTTTTCTCACTGCTACTAGTGAATCTAATGTAACACAAACCCATACAATGCGCACCACCCCGTGATGTTTTTCTAACTGCTACTAGTGAATCCAATGTAACACACACCCATACAATGCGCACCACCCCGTGATGTTTTTCTCATTGCTACTAGTGAATGTAATGTAACACACACCCATACAATGCGCACCACCCCGTGATGTTTTTCTCACTGCTACTAGTGAATGTAATGTAACACACACCCATACAATGCGCACCACCCCGTGATGTTTTTCTCACTGCTACTAGTGAATCTAATGTAACACACACCCATACAATGCGCACCACCCCGTGATGTTTTTCTCAGTCCTACTAGTGAATGTAATGTAACACACACCCATACAATGCGCACCACCCCGTGATGTTTTTCTCACTCCTACTAGTGAATGTAACACACACCCATACATTGCGCACCACCCCGTGATGTTTTTCTCACTCCTACTAGTGAATCCAATGAAACACACACCCATACAATGCGCACCACCCCGTGATGTTTTTCTCACTCCTACTAGTGAATCCAATGTAACACACACCCATACAATGCGCACCACCCCGTGATGTTTTTCTCACTCCTACTAGTGAATCCAATGTAACACACACCCATACAATGCGCACCACCCCGTGATGTTTTTTTCACTCCTACTAGTGAATCCAATGTAACACACACCCATACAATGCGCACCACCCCGTGATGTTTTTCTCACTCCTACTAGTGAATCCAATGTAACACACACCCATACAATGCGCACCACCCCGTGATGTTTTTCTCACTGCTACTAGTGAATCTAATGTAATACACACCCATACAATGCGCACCACCCCGTGATGTTTTTCTCACTGCTACTAGTGAATGTAATGTAACACACACCCATACAATGCGCACCACCCCGTGATGTTTTTCTCACTGCTACTAGTGAATCTCATATAACACACACCCATACAATGCGCACCACCCCGTGATGTTTTTCTCACTGCTACTAGTGAATGTAATGTAACACACACCCATACAATGCGCACCACCCCGTGATGTTTTTCTCACTGCTACTAGTGAATGTAATGTAACACACACCCATACAATGCGCACCACCCCGTGATGTTTTTCTCACTGCTACTAGTGAATCTAATGTAACACACACCCATACAATGCGCACCACCCCGTGATGTTTTTCTCACTGCTACTAGTGAATCTAATGTAACACACACCCATACAATGCGCACCACCCCGTGATGTTTTTCTCACTCCTACTAGTGAATGTAATGTAACACACACCCATACAATGCGCACCACCCCGTGATGTTTTTCTCAATCCTACTAGTGAATGTAATGTAACACACACCCATACAATGCGCACCACCCCGTGATGTTTTTCTCACTCCTACTAGTGAATCCAATGTAACACACACCCATACAATGCGCACCACCCCGTGATGTTTTTCTCACTCCTACTAGTGAATCCAATGTAACACACACCCATACAATGCGCACCACCCCGTGATGTTTTTCTCACTCCTACTAGTGAATCCAATGTAACACACACCCATACAATGCGCACCACCCCGTGATGTTTTTCTCACTCCTACTAGTGAATCCAATGTAACACACACCCATACAATGCGCACCACCCCGTGATGTTTTTCTCACTCCTACTAGTGAATCTAATGTAACACACACCGATACAATGCGCACCACACCGTGATGTTTTTCTCACTCCTACTAGTGTATCTAATGTAACAAACACCCATACAATGCGCACCACCCCGTGATGTTTTTCTCACTCCTACTAGTGAATGTAATGTAACACACACCCATACAATGCGCACCACCCCGTGATGTTTTTCTCACTCCTACTAGTGAATGTAATGTAACACACACCCATACAATGCGCACCACCCCGTGATGTTTTTCTCACTCCTATTAGTGAATGTAATGTAACACACACCCATACAATGCGCACCACCCCGTGATGGTTTTCTCACTCCTACTAGTGAATCCAATGTAACACACACCCATACAATGCGCACCACCCCGTGATGTTTTTCTCACTCCTACTAGTGAATCCAATGTAACACACACCCATACAATGCGCACCACCCCGTGATGTTTTTCTCACTCCTACTAGTGAATCCAATGTAACACACACCCATACAATGCGCACCACCCCGTGATGTTTTTCTCACTCCTACTAGTGAATCCAATGTAACACACACCCATACAATGCGCACCACCCCGTGATGTTTTTCTCACTCCTACTAGTGAATCCAATGTAACACACACCAATACAATGCGCACCACCCCGTGATGTTTTTCTCACTGCTACTAGTGAATCCAATGTAACACACACCCATACAATGCGCACCACCCCGTGATGTTTTTGTCACTGCTACTAGTGAATCTAATGTAACACACACCCATACAATGCGCACAACCCCGTGATGTTTTTCTCACTGCTACTAGTGAATGTAATGTAACACACACCCATACAATGCGCACCACCCCGTGATGTTTTTCTCACTGCTACTAGTGAATCTCATGTAACACACACCCATACAATGCGCACCACCCCGTGATGTTTTTCTCACTGCTACTAGTGAATGTAATGTAACACACACCCATACAATGCGCACCACCCCGTGATGTTTTTCTCACTGCTACTAGTGAATGTAATGTAACACACACCCATACAATGCGCACCACCCCGTGATGTTTTTCTCACTCCTACTAGTTAATGTAATGTAACACACACCCATACAATGCGCACCACCCCGTGATGTTTTTCTCACTGCTACTAGTGAATGTAATGTAACACACACCCATACAATGCGCACCACCCCGTGATGTTTTTCTCACTCCTACTAGTGAATCTAATGTAACACACACCCATACAATGCGCACCACCCCGTGATGTTTTTCTCACTGCTACTAGTGAATCTCATGTAACACACACCCATACAATGCGCACCACCCCGTGATGTTTTTCTCACTGCTACTAGTGAATGTAATGTAACACACACCCATACAATGCGCACCACCCCGTGATGTTTTTCTCACTGCTACTAGTGAATCTCATGTAACACACACCCATACAATGCGCACCACCCCGTGATGTTTTTCTCACTGCTACTAGTGAATGTAATGTAACACACACCCATACAATGCGCACCACCCCGTGATGTTTTTCTCACTGCTACTAGTGAATGTAATGTAACACACACCCATACAATGCGCACCACCCCGTGATGTTTTTCTCACTGCTACTAGTGAATCTAATGTAACACACACCCATACAATGCGCACCACCCCGTGATGTTTTTCTCACTCCTACTAGTGAATGTAATGTAACACACACCCATAAAATGCGCACCACCCCGTGATGTTTTTCTCACTCCTACTAGTGAATGTAATGTAACACACACCCATACAATGCGCACCACCCTGTGATGTTTTTCTCACTCCTACTAGTGAATGTAATGTAACACACACCCATACAATGCGCACCACCCCGTGATGTTTTTCTCACTCCTACTAGTGAATCCAATCTAACACACACCCATACAATGCGCACCACCCCGTGATGTTTTTCTCACTCCTACTAGTGAATCCAATGTAACACATAGCCATACAATGCGCACCACGCCGTGATGTTTTTCTCACTGCTACTAGTGAATCTAATGTAACACACACCCATACAATGCGCACCACCCCGTGATGTTTTTCTCACTCCTACTAGTGGATCTAATGTAACACACACCCATACAATGCGCACCACCCCGTGATGTTTTTCTCACTCCTACTAGTGAATCCAATGTAACACACACCCATACAATGCGCACCACCCGTGATGTTTTTCTCACTCCTACTAGTGAATGTAATGTAACACACACCCATACAATGCGCACCACCCCGTGATGTTTTTCTCACTCATACTAGTGAATCTAATGTAACACACACCCATACAATGCGCACCACCCCGTGATGTTTTTCTCACTCCTACTAGTGAATCCAATGTAACACACACCCATACAATGCGCACCACCCCGTGATGTTTTCCTCACTCCTACTAGTGAATCTAATGTAACACACACCCATACAATGCGCACCACCCCGTGATGTTTTTCTCACTGCTACTAGTGAATCTAATGTAACAAACACCCATACAATGCGCACCACCCCGTGATGTTTTTCTCACTGCTACTAGTGAATCTAATGTAACACAAACCCATACAATGCGCACCACCCCGTGATGTTTTTCTAACTGCTACTAGTGAATCCAATGTAACACACACCCATACAATGCGCACCACCCCGTGATGTTTTTCTCATTGCTACTAGTGAATGTAATGTAACACACACCCATACAATGCGCACCACCCCGTGATGTTTTTCTCACTGCTACTAGTGAATGTAATGTAACACACACCCATACAATGCGCACCACCCCGTGATGTTTTTCTCACTGCTACTAGTGAATCTAATGTAACACACACCCATACAATGCGCACCACCCCGTGATGTTTTTCTCAGTCCTACTAGTGAATGTAATGTAACACACACCCATACAATGCGCACCACCCCGTGATGTTTTTCTCACTCCTACTAGTGAATGTAACACACACCCATACATTGCGCACCACCCCGTGATGTTTTTCTCACTCCTACTAGTGAATCCAATGAAACACACACCCATACAATGCGCACCACCCCGTGATGTTTTTCTCACTCCTACTAGTGAATCCAATGTAACACACACCCATACAATGCGCACCACCCCGTGATGTTTTTCTCACTCCTACTAGTGAATCCAATGTAACACACACCCATACAATGCGCACCACCCCGTGATGTTTTTTTCACTCCTACTAGTGAATCCAATGTAACACACACCCATACAATGCGCACCACCCCGTGATGTTTTTCTCACTCCTACTAGTGAATCCAATGTAACACACACCCATACAATGCGCACCACCCCGTGATGTTTTTCTCACTGCTACTAGTGAATCTAATGTAATACACACCCATACAATGCGCACCACCCCGTGATGTTTTTCTCACTGCTACTAGTGAATGTAATGTAACACACACCCATACAATGCGCACCACCCCGTGATGTTTTTCTCACTGCTACTAGTGAATCTCATATAACACACACCCATACAATGCGCACCACCCCGTGATGTTTTTCTCACTGCTACTAGTGAATGTAATGTAACACACACCCATACAATGCGCACCACCCCGTGATGTTTTTCTCACTGCTACTAGTGAATGTAATGTAACACACACCCATACAATGCGCACCACCCCGTGATGTTTTTCTCACTGCTACTAGTGAATCTAATGTAACACACACCCATACAATGCGCACCACCCCGTGATGTTTTTCTCACTGCTACTAGTGAATCTAATGTAACACACACCCATACAATGCGCACCACCCCGTGATGTTTTTCTCACTCCTACTAGTGAATGTAATGTAACACACACCCATACAATGCGCACCACCCCGTGATGTTTTTCTCAATCCTACTAGTGAATGTAATGTAACACACACCCATACAATGCGCACCACCCCGTGATGTTTTTCTCACTCCTACTAGTGAATCCAATGTAACACACACCCATACAATGCGCACCACCCCGTGATGTTTTTCTCACTCCTACTAGTGAATCCAATGTAACACACACCCATACAATGCGCACCACCCCGTGATGTTTTTCTCACTCCTACTAGTGAATCCAATGTAACACACACCCATACAATGCGCACCACCCCGTGATGTTTTTCTCACTCCTACTAGTGAATCCAATGTAACACACACCCATACAATGCGCACCACCCCGTGATGTTTTTCTCACTCCTACTAGTGAATCTAATGTAACACACACCCATACAATGCGCACCACACCGTGATGTTTTTCTCACTCCTACTAGTGTATCTAATGTAACAAACACCCATACAATGCGCACCACCCCGTGATGTTTTTCTCACTCCTACTAGTGAATGTAATGTAACACACACCCATACAATGCGCACCACCCCGTGATGTTTTTCTCACTCCTACTAGTGAATGTAATGTAACACACACCCATACAATGCGCACCACCCCGTGATGTTTTTCTCACTCCTATTAGTGAATGTAATGTAACACACACCCATACAATGCGCACCACCCCGTGATGTTTTTCTCACTCATACTAGTGAATCTAATGTAACACACACCCATACAATGCGCACCACCCCGTGATGTTTTTCTCACTCCTACTAGTGAATCCAATGTAACACACACCCATACAATGCGCACCACCCCGTGATGTTTTCCTCACTCCTACTAGTGAATCTAATGTAACACACACCCATACAATGCGCACCACCCCGTGATGTTTTTCTCACTGCTACTAGTGAATCTAATGTAACAAACACCCATACAATGCGCACCACCCCGTGATGTTTTTCTCACTGCTACTAGTGAATCTAATGTAACACAAACCCATACAATGCGCACCACCCCGTGATGTTTTTCTAACTGCTACTAGTGAATCCAATGTAACACACACCCATACAATGCGCACCACCCCGTGATGTTTTTCTCATTGCTACTAGTGAATGTAATGTAACACACACCCATACAATGCGCACCACCCCGTGATGTTTTTCTCACTGCTACTAGTGAATGTAATGTAACACACACCCATACAATGCGCACCACCCCGTGATGTTTTTCTCACTGCTACTAGTGAATCTAATGTAACACACACCCATACAATGCGCACCACCCCGTGATGTTTTTCTCAGTCCTACTAGTGAATGTAATGTAACACACACCCATACAATGCGCACCACCCCGTGATGTTTTTCTCACTCCTACTAGTGAATGTAACACACACCCATACATTGCGCACCACCCCGTGATGTTTTTCTCACTCCTACTAGTGAATCCAATGAAACACACACCCATACAATGCGCACCACCCCGTGATGTTTTTCTCACTCCTACTAGTGAATCCAATGTAACACACACCCATACAATGCGCACCACCCCGTGATGTTTTTCTCACTCCTACTAGTGAATCCAATGTAACACACACCCATACAATGCGCACCACCCCGTGATGTTTTTTTCACTCCTACTAGTGAATCCAATGTAACACACACCCATACAATGCGCACCACCCCGTGATGTTTTTCTCACTCCTACTAGTGAATCCAATGTAACACACACCCATACAATGCGCACCACCCCGTGATGTTTTTCTCACTGCTACTAGTGAATCTAATGTAATACACACCCATACAATGCGCACCACCCCGTGATGTTTTTCTCACTGCTACTAGTGAATGTAATGTAACACACACCCATACAATGCGCACCACCCCGTGATGTTTTTCTCACTGCTACTAGTGAATCTCATATAACACACACCCATACAATGCGCACCACCCCGTGATGTTTTTCTCACTGCTACTAGTGAATGTAATGTAACACACACCCATACAATGCGCACCACCCCGTGATGTTTTTCTCACTGCTACTAGTGAATGTAATGTAACACACACCCATACAATGCGCACCACCCCGTGATGTTTTTCTCACTGCTACTAGTGAATCTAATGTAACACACACCCATACAATGCGCACCACCCCGTGATGTTTTTCTCACTGCTACTAGTGAATCTAATGTAACACACACCCATACAATGCGCACCACCCCGTGATGTTTTTCTCACTCCTACTAGTGAATGTAATGTAACACACACCCATACAATGCGCACCACCCCGTGATGTTTTTCTCAATCCTACTAGTGAATGTAATGTAACACACACCCATACAATGCGCACCACCCCGTGATGTTTTTCTCACTCCTACTAGTGAATCCAATGTAACACACACCCATACAATGCGCACCACCCCGTGATGTTTTTCTCACTCCTACTAGTGAATCCAATGTAACACACACCCATACAATGCGCACCACCCCGTGATGTTTTTCTCACTCCTACTAGTGAATCCAATGTAACACACACCCATACAATGCGCACCACCCCGTGATGTTTTTCTCACTCCTACTAGTGAATCCAATGTAACACACACCCATACAATGCGCACCACCCCGTGATGTTTTTCTCACTCCTACTAGTGAATCTAATGTAACACACACCCATACAATGCGCACCACACCGTGATGTTTTTCTCACTCCTACTAGTGTATCTAATGTAACAAACACCCATACAATGCGCACCACCCCGTGATGTTTTTCTCACTCCTACTAGTGAATGTAATGTAACACACACCCATACAATGCGCACCACCCCGTGATGTTTTTCTCACTCCTACTAGTGAATGTAATGTAACACACACCCATACAATGCGCACCACCCCGTGATGTTTTTCTCACTCCTATTAGTGAATGTAATGTAACACACACCCATACAATGCGCACCACCCCGTGATGGTTTTCTCACTCCTACTAGTGAATCCAATGTAACACACACCCATACAATGCGCACCACCCCGTGATGTTTTTCTCACTCCTACTAGTGAATCCAATGTAACACACACCCATACAATGCGCACCACCCCGTGATGTTTTTCTCACTCCTACTAGTGAATCCAATGTAACACACACCCATACAATGCGCACCACCCCGTGATGTTTTTCTCACTCCTACTAGTGAATCCAATGTAACACACACCCATACAATGCGCACCACCCCGTGATGTTTTTCTCACTCCTACTAGTGAATCCAATGTAACACACACCAATACAATGCGCACCACCCCGTGATGTTTTTCTCACTGCTACTAGTGAATCCAATGTAACACACACCCATACAATGCGCACCACCCCGTGATGTTTTTGTCACTGCTACTAGTGAATCTAATGTAACACACACCCATACAATGCGCACAACCCCGTGATGTTTTTCTCACTGCTACTAGTGAATGTAATGTAACACACACCCATACAATGCGCACCACCCCGTGATGTTTTTCTCACTGCTACTAGTGAATCTCATGTAACACACACCCATACAATGCGCACCACCCCGTGATGTTTTTCTCACTCCTACTAGTGAATCCAATGTAACACACACCCATACAATGCGCACCACCCCGTGATGTTTTTCTCACTGCTACTAGTGAATGTAATGTAACACACACCCATACAATGCGCACCACCCCGTGATGTTTTTCTCACTCCTACTAGTTAATGTAATGTAACACACACCCATACAATGCGCACCACCCCGTGATGTTTTTCTCACTGCTACTAGTGAATGTAATGTAACACACACCCATACAATGCGCACCACCCCGTGATGTTTTTCTCACTCCTACTAGTGAATCTAATGTAACACACACCCATACAATGCGCACCACCCCGTGATGTTTTTCTCACTGCTACTAGTGAATCTCATGTAACACACACCCATACAATGCGCACCACCCCGTGATGTTTTTCTCACTGCTACTAGTGAATGTAATGTAACACACACCCATACAATGCGCACCACCCCGTGATGTTTTTCTCACTGCTACTAGTGAATCTCATGTAACACACACCCATACAATGCGCACCACCCCGTGATGTTTTTCTCACTGCTACTAGTGAATGTAATGTAACACACACCCATACAATGCGCACCACCCCGTGATGTTTTTCTCACTGCTACTAGTGAATGTAATGTAACACACACCCATACAATGCGCACCACCCCGTGATGTTTTTCTCACTGCTACTAGTGAATCTAATGTAACACACACCCATACAATGCGCACCACCCCGTGATGTTTTTCTCACTCCTACTAGTGAATGTAATGTAACACACACCCATAAAATGCGCACCACCCCGTGATGTTTTTCTCACTCCTACTAGTGAATGTAATGTAACACACACCCATACAATGCGCACCACCCTGTGATGTTTTTCTCACTCCTACTAGTGAATGTAATGTAACACACACCCATACAATGCGCACCACCCCGTGATGTTTTTCTCACTCCTACTAGTGAATCCAATGTAACACACAGCCATACAATGCGCACCACCCCGTGATGTTTTTCTCACTCCTACTAGTGAATCTAATGTAACACACACCCATACAATGCGCACCACCCCGTGATGTTTTTCTCACTGCTACTAGTGAATCAAATGTAACACACACCCATACAATGCGCAAAACCCCGTGATGTTTTTCTCACTCCTACTAGTGAATCCAATGTAACACACACCCATACAATGCGCACCACCCCGTGAGGTTTTTCTCACTCCTACTAGTGAATCCAATGTAACACACACCCATACAATGCGCACCACCCCGTGATGTTTTTCTCACTGCTACTAGTGAATCTAATGTAACACACACCCATACAATGCGCACCACCCCGTGATGTTTTTCTCACTCCTACTAGTGAATCCAATGTAACACACACCCATACAATGGGCACCACCCCGTGATGTTTTTCTCACTCCTACTAGTGAATCCAATGTAACACACACCCATACAATGTGCACCACCCCGTGATGTTTTTCTCACTCCTACTAGTGAATCCAATGTAACATACACCCATACAATGCGCACCACCCCGTGATGTTTTTCTCATTCCTACTAGTGAATGTAATGTAACACACACCGATACAATGCGCACCACCCTGTGATGTTTTTCTCACTCCTACTAGTGAATCTAATGTAACACACACCCATACAATGCGCACCACCCCGTGATGTTTTTCTCACTGCTACTAGTGAATCTAATGTAACACACACCTATACAATGCGCACCACCCCGTGATGTTTTTCTCACACCTACTAGTGAATCCAATGTAACACACACCCATACAATGCGCACCACCCCGTGATGTTTTTCTCACTGCTACTAGTGAATGTAATGTAACACACACCCATACAATGCGCACCACCCCGTGATGTTTTTCTCACTCCTACTAGTGAATCCAATGTAACACACACCCATAAAATGCGCACCACCCCGTGATGTTTTTCTCACTCCTACTAGTGAATGTAATGTAACACACACCCATACAATGCGCACCACCCTGTGATGTTTTTCTCACTCCTACTAGTGAATGTAATGTAACACACACCCATACAATGCGCACCACCCCGTGATGTTTTTCTCACTCCTACTAGTGAATCCAATGTAACACACACCCATACAATGCGCACCACCCCGTGATGTTTTCCTCACTGCTACTAGTGAATCCAATGTAACACACACCCATACAATGCACACCACCCCGTGACGTTTTCTCACTCCTACTAGTGAATCCAATGTAACATACACCCATACAATGCGCACCACCCCGTGATGTTTTTCTCACTCCTACTAGTGCATGTAATGTAACACACACCCATACAATGCGCACCACCCCGTGATGTTTTTCTCACTCCTACTAGTGAATCCAATGTAACACACACCCATACAATGCGCACCACCCCGTGATGTTTTTCTCACTCCTACTAGTGAATCCAATGTAACACACACCCATACAATGTGCACCACCCCATGATGTTTTTCTCACTCCTACTAGTGAATCCAATGTAACATACACCCATACAATGCGCACCACCCCGTGATGTTTTTCTCACTCCTACTAGTGCATGTAATGTAACACACACCCATACAATGCGCACCACCCCGTGATGTTTTGCACTCCTACTAGTGAATCTAATGTAACACACACCCATACAATGCGCACCACCCCGTGATGTTTTTCTCCCTGCTACTAGTGAATATAATGTAACACACACCCATACAATGCGCACCACCCCGTGATGTTTTTCTCACTCCTACTAGTGAATCCAATGTAACACACACCCATACAATGCGCACCACCCCGTGATGTTTTTCTCACTCCTACTAGTGAATGTAATGTAACACACACCCATACAATGCGCACCACCCCGTGATGTTTTTCTCACTGCTACTAGTGAATCTAATGTAACACACACCCATACAATGCGCACCACCCCGTGATGTTTTTCTCACTCCTACTAGTGAATGTAATGTAACACACACCCATACAATGCGCACCACCCCGTGATGTTTTTCTCAATCCTACTAGTGAATGTAATGTAACACACACCCATACAATGCGCACCACCCCGTGATGTTTTTCTCACTCCTACTAATGAATCCAATGTAACACACACCCATACAATGCGCACCACCCCGTGATGTTTTTCTCACTCCTACTAGTGAATCCAATGTAACACACACCCATACAATGCGCACCTCCCCGTGATGTTTTTCTCACTCCTACTAGTGAATCCAATGTAACACACACCCATACAATGCACACCACCCCGTGATGTTTTTCTCACTCCTACTAGTTAATGTAATGTAACACACACCCATACAATGCGCACCACCCCGTGATGTTTTTCTCACTCCTATTAGTGAATGTGATGTAACACACACCCATACAATGCGCACCACCCCGTGATGTTTTTCTCACTCCTACTAGTGAATCTAATGTAACACACACCCATACAATGCGCACCACCCCGTGATGTTTTTCTCACACCTACTAGTGAATGTAATGTAACACACACCCATAAAATGCGCACCACCCCGTGATGTTTTTCTCACTCCTACTAGTGAATGTAATGTGACACACACCCATACAATGCGCACCACCCCGTGATGTTTTTCTCACTCCTACTAGTGAATGAAATGTAACACACACCCATTCAATGCGCACCACCCCGTGATGTTTTTCTCACACCTACTAGTGAATCCAATGTAACACACACCCATACAATGCGCACCACCCCGTGATGTTTTCCTCACTCCTACTAGTGAATCCAATGTAACACACACCCATACAATGCGCACCACCCCGTAATGTTTTTCTCACTCCTACTAGTGAATCCAATGTAACATACACCCATACAATGCGCACCACCCCGTGATGTTTTCCTCAGGGCTACTAGTGCATCCAATGTAACACACACCCATACAATGCGCACCACCCCGTGATGTTTTCCTCACTCCTACTAGTGAATCTAATGTAACACACACCCATACAATGCGCACCACCCCGTGATGTTTTTCTCACTCCTACTAGTGAATGTAATGTAACACACACCCATACAATGCGAACCACCCCGTGATGTTTTTCTCACTCCTACTAGTGAATCCAATGTAACACACACCCATACAATGCGCACCACCCCGTGATGTTTTTCTCACTCCTACTAGTGAATCCAATGTAACACACACCCATACAATGCGCACCACCCCGTGATGTTTTTCTCACTCCTACTAGTGAATCCAATGTAACACACACCCATACAATGCGCACCACACCGTGTTGTTTTTCTCACTCCTACTAGTGAATGTAATGTAACACACACCCATACAATGCGCACCACCCCGTGATGTTTTTCTCACTCGTACTAGTGAATCCAATGTAACACACACCCATACAATGCGCACCACCCCGTGATGTTTTTCTCACTCCTACTAGTGAATCCAATGTTACACACACCCATACAATGTGCACCACCCCGTGATGTTTTTCTCACTCCTACTAGTGAATCCAATGTAACATACACCCATACAATGCGCACCACCCCGAGTTGTTTTTCTCATTCCTACTAGTGAATGTAATGTAACACACACCCATACAATGCGCACCACCCCGTGATGTTTTTCTCACTCCTACTAGTGAATCTAATGTAACACACACCCATACAATGCGCACCACCCCGTGATGTTTTTCTCACTGCTACTAGTGAATCTAATGTAACACACACCTATACAATGCGCACCACCCCGTGATGTTTTTCTCACTCCTACTAGTGAATCCAATGTAACACACACCCATACAATGCGCACCACCCCGGGATGTTTTGCACTCCTACTAGTGAATCTAATGTAACACACACCCATACAATGCGCACCACCCCGTGATGTTTTTCTCCCTGCTACTAGTGAATCTAATGTAACACACACCCATACAATGCGCACCTACCCGTGATGTTTTTCTCACTCCTACTAGTGAATCCAATGTAACACACACCCATACAATGCGCACCACCCCGTGATGTTTTTCTCACTCCTACTAGTGAATGTAATGTAACACACACCCATACAATGCGCACCACCCCGTGATGTTTTTCTCACTCCTACTAGTGAATCTAATGTAACACACACCCATACAATGCGCACCACCCCGTGATGTTTTTCTCACTGCTACTAGTGAATCTAATGTAACACACACCCATACAATGCGCATCACCCCGTGATGTTTTTCTCACTGCTACTAGTGAATCTCATGTAACACACACCCATACAATGCGCACCACCCCGTGATGTTTTTCTCACTGCTACTAGTGAATCTAAAGTAACACACACCCATACAATGCGCACCACCCCGTGATGTTTTTCTCACTGCTACTAGTGAATGTAATGTAACACACACCCATACAATGCGCACCACCCCGTGATGTTTTTCTCACTGCTACTAGTGAATCCAATGTAACACACACCCATACAATGCGCACCACCCCGTGATGTTTTTCTCACTGCTACTAGTGAATCTAATGTAACACACACCCATACAATGCGCACCACCCCGTGATGTTTTTCTCACTCCTACTAGTGAATGTAATGTAACACACACCCATACAATGAGCACCACCCCGTGATGTTTTTCTCAATCCTACTAGTGAATGTAATGTAACACACACCCATACAATGCGCACCACCCCGTGATGTTTTTCTCACTCCTACTAATGAATCCAATGTAACACACACCCATACAATGTGCACCACCCCGTGATGTTTTTCTCACTCCTACTAGTAAATCCAATGTAACACACACCCATACAATGCGCACCTCCCCGTGATGTTTTTCTCACTCCTACTAGTGAATCCAATGTAACACACACCCATACAATGCGCACCACCCCGTGATTTTTTTCTCACTCCTACTAGTGAATGTAATGTAACACACACCCATACAATGCGCACCACCGCATGATGTTTTTCTCACTCCTACTAGTGAATGTAATGTAACACACACCCATACAATGCGCACCACCCCGTGATGTTTTTCTCACTCCTACTAGTGAATCTAATGTAACACACACCCATACAATGCGCACCACCCCGTGATGTTTTTCTCACTCCTACTAGTGAATGTAATGTAACACACACCCATAAAATGCGCACCACCCCGTGATGTTTTTCTCACTCCTACTAGTGAATGTAATGTAACACACACCCATACAATGCGCACCACCCCGTGATGTTTTTCTCACTCCTACTAGTGAATGTAATGTAACACACACCCATACAATGCGCACCACCCCGTGATGTTTTTCTCACTCCTACTAGTGCATCCAATGTAACACACACCCATACAATGCGCACCACCCCGTGATGTTTTTCTCACTCCTACTAGTGAATCTAATGTAACACACACCCATACAATGCGCACCACCCCGTGATGTTTTTCTCACTCCTACTAGTGAATGTAATGTAACACACACACATACAATGCGAACCACCCCGTGATGTTTTTCTCACTCCTACTAGTGAATCCAATGTAACACACACCCATACAATGCGCACCACCCCGTGATGTTTTTCTCACTCCTACTAGTGAATCCAATGTAACACACACCCATACAATGCGCACCACCCCGTGATGTTTTTCTCACTCCTACTAGTGAATCCAATGTAACACACAGCCATACAATGCGCACCACCCCGTGATGTTTTTCTCACTCCTACTAGTGAATCTAATGTAACACACACCCATACAATGCGCACCACCCCTTGATGTTTTTCTCACTGCTACTAGTGAAGCAAATGTAACACACACCCATACAATGCGCAACACCCCGTGATGTTTTTCTCACTCCTACTAGTGAATCCAATGTAACACACACCCATACAATGCACACCACCCCGTGATGTTTTTCTCACTCCTACTAGTGAATCCAATGTAACACACACCCATACAATGCACACCACCCCGTGATGTTTTTCTCACTGCTACTAGTGAATCTAATGTAACACACACCCATACAATGCGCACCACCCCGTGATGTTTTTCTCACTCCTACTAGTGAATCCAATGTAACACACACCCATACAATGCGCACCACCCCGTGATGTTTTTCTCACTCCTACTAGTGAATCCAATGTAACACACACCCATACAATGTGCACCACACCGTGATGTTTTTCTCACTCCTACTAGTGAATCCAATGTAACATACACCCATACAATGCGCACCACCCGTGATGTTTTTCTCATTCCTACTAGTGAATGTAATGTAACACACACCCATACAATGCGCACCACCCCGTGATGTTTTTCTCACTCCTACTAGTGAATCTAATGTAACACACACCCATACAATGCGCACCACCCCGTGATGTTTTTCTCACTGCTACTAGTGAATCTAATGTAACACACACCCATACAATGCGCACCACCCCGTGATGTTTTTCTCACTCCTACTAGTGAATCCAATGTAACACACACCCATACAATGCGCACCACCCCGTGATGTTTTTCACTCCTACTAGTGAATCTAATGTAACACACACCCATAAAATGCGCACCACCCCGTGATGTTTTTCTCACTGCTACTAGTGAATGTAATGTAACACACACCCATACAATGCGCACCACCCCGTGATGTTTCTCTCACTCCTACTAGTGAATCCAATGTAACACACACCCATACAATGCGCACCACCCCGTGATGTTTTTCTCACTGCTACTAGTGAATGTAATGTAACACACACCCATACAATGCGCACCACCCCGTGATGTTTTTCTCACTCCTACTAGTGAATCTAATGTAACACACACCCATACAATGCGCACCACCCCGTGATGTTTTTCTCACTGCTACTAGTGAATCTAATGTAACACACACCCATACAATGCGCACCACCCCGTGATGTTTTTCTCACTGCTACTAGTGAATCTCATGTAACACACACCCATACAATGCGCACCACCCCGTGATGTTTTTCTCACTGCTACTAGTGAATCTAATGTAACACACACCCATACAATGCACACCACCCCGTGATGTTTTTCTCACTGCTACTAGTGAATGTAATGTAACACACACCCATACAATGCGCACCACCCCGTGATGTTTTTCTCACTGCTACTAGTGAATGTAATGTAACACACACCCATACAATGCGCACCACCCCGTGATGTTTTTCTCACTGCTACTAGTGAATCTAATGTAACACACACCCATACAATGCGCACCACCCCGTGATGTTTTTCTCACTCCTACTAGTGAATGTAATGTAACTCACACCCATACAATGCGCACCACCCCAAGATGTTTTTCTCAATCCTACTAGTGAATGTAATGTAACACACACCCATACAATGCGCACCACCCCGTGATATTTTTCTCACTCCTACTAATGAATCCAATGTAACACACACCCATACAATGCGCACCACCCCGTGATGTTTTTCTCACTCCTACTAGTGAATGTAATGTAACACACACCCATAAAATGCGCACCTCCCCGTGATGTTTTTCTCACTCCTACTAGTGAATCCAATGTAACACACACCCATACAATGCGCACCACCCCGTGATGTTTTTCTCACTCCTACTAGTGAATGTAATGTAACACACACCCATACAATGCGCACCACCCCGTGATGTTTTTCTCACTCCTACTAGTGAATCTAATGTAACACACACCCATACAATGCGCACCACCCCGTGATGTTTTTCTCACTCCTACTAGTGAATCTAATGTAACACACACCCATACAATGCGCACCACCCCGTGATGTTTTTCTCACTCCTACTAGTGAATGTAATGTAACACACACCCATAAAATGCGCACCACCCCGTGATGTTTTTCTCACTCCTACTAGTGAATGTAATGTAACACACAACCATACAATGCGCACCACCCCGTGATGTTTTTCTCACTCCTACTAGTGCATCCAATGTAACACACACCCATACAATGCGCACCACCCCGTGATGTTTTTCTCACTCCTACTAGTGAATCTAATGTAACACACACCCATACAATGCGCACCACCCCGTGATGTTTTTCTCACTCCTACTAGTGAATGTAATGTAACACACACCCATACAATGCGAACCACCCCGTGATGGTTTTCTCACTCCTACTAGTGAATCCAATGTAACACACACCCATACAATGCGCACCACCCCGTGATGTTTTTCTCACTCCTACTAGTGAATCCAATGTAACACACACCCATACAATGCGCACCACCCCGTGATGTTTTTCTCACTCCTACTAGTGAATCCAATGTAACACATAGCCATACAATGCGCACCACCCCGTGATGTTTTTCTCACTCCTACTAGTGAATCTAATGTAACACACACACATACAATGCGCACCACCCCTTGATGTTTTTCTCACTGCTACTAGTGAATCTAATGTAACACACACCCATACAATGCGCACCACCCCGTGATGTTTTTCTCACTCCTACTAGTGAATCCAATGTAACACACACCCATACAATGCGCACCACCCCGTGATGTTTTTCTCACTCCTACTAGTGAATCCAATGTAACACACACCCATACAATGCGCACCACCCCGTGATGTTTTTCTCACTGCTACTAGTGAATCTAATGTAACACACACCCATACAATGCGCACCACCCCGTGATGTTTTTCTCACTCCTACTAGTGAATCCAATGTAACACACACCCATACAATGCGCACCACCCCGTGATGTTTTTCTCACTCCTACTAGTGAATCCAATGTAACACACACCCATACAATGTGCACCACCCTGTGATGTTTTTCTCACTGCTACTAGTGAATCCAATGTAAGATACACCCATACAATGCGCACCACCCCGTGATGTTTTTCTCATTCCTACTAGTGAATGTAATGTAACACACACCCATACAATGCGCACCACCCCGTGATGTTTTTCTCACTCCTACTAGTGAATCTAATGTAACACACACCCATACAATGAGCACCACCCCTTGATGTTTTTCTCACTGCTACTAGTGTATCTAATGTAACACACACCTATACAATGCGCACCACCCCGTGATGTTTTTCTCACTCCTACTAGTGAATTCAATGTAACACACACCCATACAATGCGCACCACCCTGTGATGTTTTTCACTCCTACTAGTGAATCTAATGTAACATACACCCATACAATGCGCACCACCCCGTGATGTTTTTCTCACTCCTACTAGTGAATCTAATGTAACACACACCCATACAATGCGCACCACCCCGTGATGTTTTTCTCACTCCTACTAGTGAATGTAATGTAACACACACCCATAAAATGCGCACCACCCCGTGATGTTTTTCTCACTCCTACTAGTGAATGTAATGTAACACACACCCATACAATGCGCACCACCCTGTGATGTTTTTGTCACTCCTACTAGTGAATGTAATGTAACACACACCCATACAATGCGCACCACCCCGTGATGTTTTTCTCACTCCTACTAGTGAATCCAATGTAACACACACCCATACAATGCGCACCACCCCGTGATGTTTTCCTCACTCCTACTAGTGAATCCAATGTAACACACACCCATACAATGCGCACCACCCCGTGATGTTTTTCTCACTCCTACTAGTGAATCCAATGTAACATACACCCATACAATGCGCACCACCCCGTGATGTTTTTCTCACTCCTACTAGTGCATCCAATGTAACACACACCCATACAATGCGCACCACCCCGTGATGTTTTTCTCACTCCTACTAGTGAATCTAATGTAACACACACCCATACAATGCGCACCACCCCGTGATGTTTTTCTCACTCCTACTAGTGAATGTAATGTAACACACACCCATACAATGCGAACCACCCCGTGATGTTTTTCTCACTCCTACTAGTGAATCCAATGTAACACACACCCATACAATGCGCACCACCCCGTGATGTTTTTCTCACTCCTACTAGTGAATCCAATGTAACACACACCCATACAATGCGCACCACCCCGTGATGTTTTTCTCACTCCTACTAGTGAATCCAATGTAACACACAGTCATACAATGCGCACCACCCCGTGATGTTTTTCTCACTCCTACTAGTGAATCTAATGTAACACACACCCATACAATGCGCACCACCCCTTGATGTTTTTCTCACTGCTACTAGTGAATCAAATGTAACACACACCCATACAATGCGCAACACCCCGTGATGTTTTTCTCACTAATACTAGTGAATCCAATGTAACACACACCCATACAATGCACACCACCCCGTGATGTTTTTCTCACTCCTACTAGTGAATCCAATGTAACACACACCCATACAATGCGCCCCACCCCGTGATGTTTTTCTCACTGCTACTAGTGAATCTAATGTAACACACACCCATACAATGCGCACCACCCCGTGATGTTTTTCTCACTCCTACTAGTGAATCCAATGTAACACACACCCATACAATGCGCACCACCCCGTGATGTTTTTCTCACTCCTACTAGTGAATCCAATGTAACACACACCCATACAATGTGCACCACACCGTGATGTTTTTCTCACTCCTACTAGTGAATCCAATGTAACATACACCCATACAATGCGCACCACCCGTGATGTTTTTTTCATTCCTACTAGTGAATGTAATGTAACACACACCCATACAATGCGCACCACCCCGTGATGTTTTTCTCACTCCTACTAGTGAATCTAATGTAACACACACCCATACAATGCGCACCACCCCGTGATGTTTTTCTCACTGCTACTAGTGAATCTAATGTAACACACACCTATACAATGCGCACCACCCCGTGATGTTTTTCTCACTCCTACTAGTGAATCCAATGTAACACACACCCATACAATGCGCACCACCCCGTGATGTTTTTCACTCCTACTAGTGAATCTAATGTAACACACACCCATACAATGCGCACCACCCCGTGATGTTTTTCTCACTGCTACTAGTGAATGTAATGTAACACACACCCATACAATGCGCACCACCCCGTGATGTTTTTCTCACTCCTACTAGTGAATCCAATGTAACACACACCCATACAATGCGCACCACCCCGTGATGTTTTTCTCACTGCTACTAGTGAATGTAATGTAACACACACCCATACAATGCGCACCACCCCGTGATGTTTTTCTCACTCCTACTAGTGAATCTAATGTAACACACACCCATACAATGCGCACCACCCCGTGATGTTTTTCTCACTGCTACTAGTGAATCTAATGTAACACACACCCATACAATGCGCACCACCCCGTGATGTTTTTCTCACTGCTACTAGTGAATCTCATGTAACACACACCCATACAATGCGAACCACCCCGTGATGTTTTTCTCACTGCTACTAGTGAATCTAATGTAACACACACCCATACAATGCGCACCACCCCGTGATGTTTTTCTCACTGCTACTAGTGAATGTAATGTAACACACACCCATACAATGCGCACCACCCCGTGATGTTTTTCTCACTGCTACTAGTGAATGTAATGTAACACACACCCATACAATGCGCACCACCCCGTGATGTTTTTCTCACTGCTACTAGTGAATCTAATGTAACACACACCCATACAATGCGCACCACCCCGTGATGTTTTTCTCACTCCTACTAGTGAATGTAATGTAACTCACACCCATACAATGCGCACCACCCCAAGATGTTTTTCTCAATCCTACTAGTGAATGTAATGTAACACACACCCATACAATGCGCACCACCCCGTGATATTTTTCTCACTCCTACTAATGAATCCAATGTAACACACACCCATACAATGCGCACCACCCCGTGATGTTTTTCTCACTCCTACTAGTGAAAGTAATGTAACACACACCCATAAAATGCGCACCTCCCCGTGATGTTTTTCTCACTCCTACTAGTGAATCCAATGTAACACACACCCATACAATGCGCACCACCCCGTGATGTTTTTCTCACTCCTACTAGTGAATGTAATGTAACACACACCCATACAATGCGCACCACCCCGTGATGTTTTTCTCACTCCTACTAGTGAATCTAATGTAACACACACCCATACAATGCGCACCACCCCGTGATGTTTTTCTCACTCCTACTAGTGAATCTAATGTAACACACACCCATACAATGCGCACCACCCCGTGATGTTTTTCTCACTCCTACTAGTGAATGTAATGTAACACACACCCATAAAATGCGCACCACCCCGTGATGTTTTTCTCACTCCTACTAGTGAATGTAATGTAACACACACCCATACAATGCGCACCACCCCGTGATGTTTTTCTCACTCCTACTAGTGCATCCAATGTAACACACACCCATACAATGCGCACCACCCCGTGATGTTTTTCTCACTCCTACTAGTGAATCTAATGTAACACACACCCATACAATGCGCACCACCCCGTGATGTTTTTCTCACTCCTACTAGTGAATGTAATGTAACACACACCCATACAATGCGAACCACCCCGTGATGTTTTTCTCACTCCTACTAGTGAATCCAATGTAACACACACCCATACAATGCGCACCACCCCGTGATGTTTTTCTCACTCCTACTAGTGAATCCAATGTAACACACACCCATACAATGCGCACCACCCCGTGATGTTTTTCTCACTCCTACTAGTGAATCCAATGTAACACATAGCCATACAATGCGCACCACCCCGTGATGTTTTTCTCACTCCTACTAGTGAATCTAATGTAACACACACCCATACAATGCGCACCACCCCTTGATGTTTTTCTCACTGCTACTAGTGAATCTAATGTAACACACACCCATACAATGCGCACCACCCCGTGATGTTTTTCTCACTCCTACTAGTGAATCCAATGTAACACACACCCATACAATGCGCACCACCCCGTGATGTTTTTCTCACTCCTACTAGTGAATCCAATGTAACACACACCCATACAATGCGCACCACCCCGTGATGTTTTTCTCACTGCTACTAGTGAATCTAATGTAACACACACCCATACAATGCGCACCACCCCGTGATGTTTTTCTCACTCCTACTAGTGAATCCAATGTAACACACACCCATACAATGCGCACCACCCCGTGATGTTTTTCTCACTCCTACTAGTGAATCCAATGTAACACACACCCATACAATGTGCACCACCCTGTGATGTTTTTCTCACTGCTACTAGTGAATCCAATGTAACATACACCCATACAATGCGCACCACCCCGTGATGTTTTTCTCATTCCTACTAGTGAATGTAATGTAACACACACCCATACAATGCGCACCACCCCGTGATGTTTTTCTCACTCCTACTAGTGAATCTAATGTAACACACACCCATACAATGCGCACCACCCCTTGATGTTTTTCTCACTGCTACTAGTGAATCTAATGTAACACACACCTATACAATGCGCACCACCCCGTGATGTTTTTCTCACTCCTACTAGTGAATCCAATGTAACACACACCCATACAATGCGCACCACCCTGTGATGTTTTTCACTCCTACTAGTGAATCTAATGTAACACACACCCATACAATGCGCACCACCCCGTGATGTTTTTCTCACTCCTACTAGTGAATCTAATGTAACACACACCCATACAATGCGCACCACCCCGTGATGTTTTTCTCACTCCTACTAGTGAATGTAATGTAACACACACCCATACAATGCGCACCACCCTGTGATGTTTTTCACACTCCTACTAGTGAATGTAATGTAACACACACCCATACAATGCGCACCACCCCGTGATGTTTTTCTCACTCCTACTAGTGAATCCAATGTAACACACACCCATACAATGCGCACCACCCCGTGATGTTTTCCTCACTCCTACTAGTGAATCCAATGTAACACACACCCATACAATGCGCACCACCCCGTGATGTTTTTCTCACTCCTACTAGTGAATCCAATGTAACATACACCCATACAATGCGCACCACCCCGTGATGTTTTTCTCACTCCTACTAGTGCATCCAATGTAACACACACCCATACAATGCGCACCACCCCGTGATGTTTTTCTCACTCCTACTAGTGAATCTAATGTAACACACACCCATACAATGCGCACCACCCCGTGATGTTTTTCTCACTCCTACTAGTGAATGTAATGTTACACACACCCATACAATGCGAACCACCCCGTGATGTTTTTCTCACTCCTACTAGTGAATCCAATGTAACACACACCCATACAATGCGCACCACCCCGTGATGTTTTTCTCACTCCTACTAGTGAATCCAATGTAACACACACCCATACAATGCGCACCACCCCGTGATGTTTTTCTCACTCCTACTAGTGAATCCAATGTAACACACAGCCATACAATGCGCACCACCCCGTGATGTTTTTCTCACTCCTACTAGTGAATCTAATGTAACACACACCCATACAATGCGCACCACCCCTTGATGTTTTTCTCACTGCTACTAGTGAATCAAATGTAACACACACCCATACAATGCGCAACACCCCGTGATGTTTTTCTCACTCCTACTAGTGAATCCAATGTAACACACACCCATACAATGCACACCACCCCGTGATGTTTTTCTCACTCCTACTAGTGAATCCAATGTAACACACACCCATACAATGCGCACCACCCCGTGATGTTTTTCTCACTGCTACTAGTGAATCTAATGTAACACACACCCATACAATGCGCACCACCCCGTGATGTTTTTCTCACTCCTACTAGTGAATCCAATGTAACACACACCCATACAATGCGCACCACCCCGTGATGTTTTTCTCACTCCTACTAGTGAATCCAATGTAACACACACCCATACAATGTGCACCACCCCGTGATGTTTTTCTCACTCCTACTAGTGAATCCAATGTAACATACACCCATACAATGCGCACCACCCGTGATGTTTTTCTCATTCCTACTAGTGAATGTAATGTAACACACACCCATACAATGCGCACCACCCCGTGATGTTTTTCTCACTCCTACTAGTGAATCTAATGTAACACACACCCATACAATGCGCACCACCCCGTGATGTTTTTCTCACTGCTACTAGTGAATCTAATGTAACACACACCTATACAATGCGCACCACCCCGTGATGTTTTTCTCACTCCTACTAGTGAATCCAATGTAACACACACCCATACAATGCGCACCACCCCGTGATGTTTTTCACTCCTACTAGTGAATCTAATGTAACACACACCCATACAATGCGCACCACCCCGTGATGTTTTTCTCACTGCTACTAGTGAATGTAATGTAACACACACCCATACAATGCGCACCACCCCGTGATGTTTTTCTCACTCCTACTAGTGAATCCAATGTAACACACACCCATACAATGCGCACCACCCCGTGATGTTTTTCTCACTGCTACTAGTGAATGTAATGTAACACACACCCATACAATGCGCACCACCCCGTGATGTTTTTCTCACTCCTACTAGTGGATCTAATGTAACACACACCCATACAATGCGCACCACCCCGTGATGTTTTTCTCACTGCTACTAGTGAATCTAATGTAACACACACCCATACAATGCGCATCACCCCGTGATGTTTTTCTCACTGCTACTAGTGAATCTCATGTAACACACACCCATACAATGCGCACCACCCCGTGATGTTTTTCTCACTGCTACTAGTGAATCTAATGTAACACACACCCATACAATGCGCACCACCCCGTGATGTTTTTCTCACTCCTACTAGTGAATCCAATGTAACACACACCCATACAATGCGCACCACCCTGTGATGTTTTTCACTCCTACTAGTGAATCTAATGTAACACACACCCATACAATGCGCACCACCCCGTGATGTTTTTCTCACTCCTACTAGTGAATGTAATGTAACACACACCCATACAATGCGAACCACCCCGTGATGTTTTTCTCACTCCTACTAGTGAATCCAATGTAACACACACCCATACAATGCGCACCACCCCGTGATGTTTTTCTCACTCCTACTAGTGAATCCAATGTAACACACACCCATACAATGCGCACCACCCCGTGATGTTTTTCTCACTCCTACTAGTGAATGTAATGTAACACACACCCATACAATGCGCACCACCCCTTGATGTTTTTCTCACTGCTACTAGTGAATCCAATGTAACACACACCCATACAATGCGCACCACCCCGTGATGTTTTTCTCACTCCTACTAGTGAATCCAATGTAACACACACCCATACAATGCGCACCACCCCGTGATGTTTTTCTCACTCCTACTAGTGAATCCAATGTAACACACAGCCATACAATGCGCACCACCCCGTGATGTTTTTCTCACTCCTACTAGTGAATCTAATGTAACACACACCCATACAATGCGCACCACCCCTTGATGTTTTTCTCACTGCTACTAGTGAATCAAATGTAACACACACCCATACAATGCGCAACACCCCGTGATGTTTTTCTCACTCCTACTAGTGAATCCAATGTAACACACACCCATACAATGCACACCACCCCGTGATGTTTTTCTCACTCCTACTAGTGAATCCAATGTAACACACACCCATACAATGCGCACCACCCCGTGATGTTTTTCTCACTGCTACTAGTGAATCTAATGTAACACACACCCATACAATGCGCACCACCCCGTGATGTTTTTCTCACTCCTACTAGTGAATCCAATGTAACACACACCCATACAATGCGCACCACCCCGTGATGTTTTTCTCACTCCTACTAGTGAATCCAATGTAACACACACCCATACAATGTGCACCACCCCGTGATGTTTTTCTCACTCCTACTAGTGAATCCAATGTAACATACACCCATACAATGCGCACCACCCGTGATGTTTTTCTCATTCCTACTAGTGAATGTAATGTAACACACACCCATACAATGCACACCACCCCGTGATGTTTTTCTCACTCCTACTAGTGAATCTAATGTAACACACACCCATACAATGCGCACCACCCCGTGATGTTTTTCTCACTCCTACTAGTGGATCTAATGTAACACACACCCATACAATGCGCACCACCCCGTGATGTTTTTCTCACTGCTACTAGTGAATCTAATGTAACACACACCCATACAATGCGCACCACCCCGTGATGTTTTTCTCACTGCTACTAGTGAATCTCATGTAAAACACACCCATACAATGCGCACCACCCCGTGATGTTTTTCTCACTGCTACTAGTGAATCTAATGTAACACACACCCATACAATGCGCACCACCCCGTGATGTTTTTCTCACTCCTACTAGTGAATCCAATGTAACACACACCCATACAATGCGCACCACCCTGTGATGTTTTTCACTCCTACTAGTGAATCTAATGTAACACACACCCATACAATGCGCACCACCCCGTGATGTTTTCCTCACTCCTATTAGTGAATCCAATGTAACACACACCCATACAATGCGCACCACTCCGTGATGTTTTTCTCACTCCTACTAGTGAATCCAATGTAACACACACCCATACAATGCGCACCACCCCGTGATGTTTTTCTCACTCCTACTAGTGAATCCAATGTAACACACACCCATACAATGCGCACCACCCCGTGATGTTTTTCTCACTCCTACTAGTGAATGTAATGTAACACACACCCATACAATGCGCACCACCCCTTGATGTTTTTCTCACTGCTACTAGTGAATCCAATGTAACACACACCCATACAATGCGCACCACCCCGTGATGTTTTTCTCACTCCTACTAGTGAATCCAATGTAACACACACCCATACAATGCGCACCACCCCGTGATGTTTTTCTCACTCCTACTAGTGAATCCAATGTAACACACAGCCATACAATGCGCACCACCCCGTGATGTTTTTCTCACTCCTACTAGTGAATCTAATGTAACACACACCCATACAATGCGCACCACCCCTTGATGTTTTTCTCACTGCTACTAGTGAATCAAATGTAACACACACCCATACAATGCGCAACACCCCGTGATGTTTTTCTCACTCCTACTAGTGAATCCAATGTAACACACACCCATACAATGCACACCACCCCGTGATGTTTTTCTCACTCCTACTAGTGAATCCAATGTAACACACACCCATACAATGCGCACCACCCCGTGATGTTTTTCTCACTGCTACTAGTGAATCTAATGTAACACACACCCATACAATGCGCACCACCCCGTGATGTTTTTCTCACTCCTACTAGTGAATCCAATGTAACACACACCCATACAATGCGCACCACCCCGTGATGTTTTTCTCACTCCTACTAGTGAATCCAATGTAACACACACCCATACAATGTGCACCACCCCGTGATGTTTTTCTCACTCCTACTAGTGAATCCAATGTAACATACACCCATACAATGCGCACCACCCGTGATGTTTTTCTCATTCCTACTAGTGAATGTAATGTAACACACACCGATACAATGCGCACCACCCCGTGATGTTTTTCTCACTCCTACTAGTGAATCTAATGTAACACACACCCATACAATGCGCACCACCCCGTGATGTTTTTCTCACTGCTACTAGTGAATCTAATGTAACACACACCTATACAATGCGCACCACCCCGTGATGTTTTTCTCACTCCTACTAGTGAATCCAATGTAACACACACCCATACAATGCGCACCACCCCGTGATGTTTTTCACTCCTACTAGTGAATCTAATGTAACACACACCCATACAATGCGCACCACCCCGTGATGTTTTTCTCACTGCTACTAGTGAATGTAATGTAACACACACCCATACAATGCGCACCACCCCGTGATGTTTTTCTCACTCCTACTAGTGAATCCAATGTAACACACACCCATACAATGCGCACCACCCCGTGATGTTTTTGTCACTGCTACTAGTGAATGTAATGTAACACACACCCATACAATGCGCACCACCCCGTGATGTTTTTCTCACTCCTACTAGTGAATCTAATGTAACACACACCCATACAATGCGCACCACCCCGTGATGTTTTTCTCACTGCTACTAGTGAATCTAATGTAACACACACCCATACAATGCGCACCACCCCGTGATGTTTTTCTCACTGCTACTAGTGAATCTCATGTAACACACACCCATACAATGCGCACCACCCCGTGATGTTTTTCTCACTGCTACTAGTGAATCTAATGTAACACACACCCATACAATGCGCACCACCCCGTGATGTTTTTCTCACTCCTACTAGTGAATCCAATGTAACACACACCCATACAATGCGCACCACCCTGTGATGTTTTTCACTCCTACTAGTGAATCTAATGTAACACACACCCATACAATGCGCACCACCCCGTGATGTTTTTCTCAGTCCTACTAGTGAATGTAATGTAACACACACCCATACAATGCGAACCACCCCGTGATGTTTTACTCACTCCTACTAGTGAATCCAATGTAACACACACCCATACAATGCGCACCACCCCGTGATGTTTTTCTCACTCCTACTAGTGAATCCAATGTAACACACACCCATACAATGCGCACCACCCCGTGATGTTTTTCTCACTCCTACTAGTGAATCCAATGTAACACATAGCCATACAATGCGCACCACCCCGTGATGTTTTTCTCACTCCTACTAGTGAATCTAATGTAACACACACCCATACAATGCGCACCACCCCTTGATGTTTTTCTCACTGCTACTAGTGAATCTAATGTAACACACACCCATACAATGCGCACCACCCCGTGATGTTTTTCTCACTCCTACTAGTGAATCCAATGTAACACACACCCATACAATGCGCACCACCCCGTGATGTTTTTCTCACTCCTACTAGTGAATCCAATGTAACACACACCCATACAATGCGCACCACCCCGTGATGTTTTTCTCACTGCTACTAGTGAATCTAATGTAACACACACCCATACAATGCGCACCACCCCGTGATGTTTTTCTAACTCCTACTAGTGAATCCAATGTAACACACACCCATACAATGCGCACCACCCCGTGATGTTTTTCTCACTCCTACTAGTGAATCCAATGTAACACACACCCATACAATGTGCACCACCCTGTGATGTTTTTCTCACTGCTACTAGTGAATCCAATGTAACATACACCCATACAATGCGCACCACCCCGTGATGTTTTTCTCATTCCTACTAGTGAATGTAATGTAACACACACCCATACAATGCGCACCACCCCGTGATGTTTTTCTCACTCCTACTAGTGAATCTAATGTAACACACACCCATACAATGCGCACCACCCCTTGATGTTTTTCTCACTGCTACTAGTGAATCTAATGTAACACACACCTATACAATGCGCACCACCCCGTGATGTTTTTCTCACTCCTACTAGTGAATCCAATGTAACACACACCCATACAATGCGCACCACCCTGTGATGTTTTTCACTCCTACTAGTGAATCTAATGTAACACACACCCATACAATGCGCACCACGCCGTGATGTTTTTCTCACTCCTACTAGTGAATCTAATGTAACACACACCCATACAATGCGCACCACCCCGTGATGTTTTTCTCACTCCTACTAGTGAATGTAATGTAACACACACCCATAAAATGCGCACCACCCCGTGATGTTTTTCTCACTCCTACTAGTGAATGTAATGTAACACACACCCATACAATGCGCACCACCCTGTGATGTTTTTCTCACTCCTACTAGTGAATGTAATGTAACACACACCCATACAATGCGCACCACCTCGTGATGTTTTTCTCACTCCTACTAGTGAATCCAATGTAACACACACCCATACAATGCGCACCACCCTGTGATGTTTTCCTCACTCCTACTAGTGAATCCAATGTAACACACACCCATACAATGCGCACCACCCCGTGATGTTTTTCTCACTCCTACTAGTGAATCCAATGTAACATACACCCATACAATGCGCACCACCCCGTGATGTTTTTCTCACTCCTACTAGTGCATCCAATGTAACACACACCCATACAATGCGCACCACCCCGTGATGTTTTGCTCACTCCTACTAGTGAATCTAATGTAACACACACCCATACAATGCGCACCACCCCGTGATGTTTTTCTCACTCCTACTAGTGAATGTAATGTAACACACACCCATACAATGCGAACCACCCCGTGATGTTTTTCTCACTCCTACTAGTGAATCCAATGTAACACACACCCATACAATGCGCACCACCCCGTGATGTTTTTCTCACTCCTACTAGTGAATCCAATGTAACACACACCCATACAATGCGCACCACCCCGTGATGTTTTTCTCACTCCTACTAGTGAATCCAATGTAACACACAGCCATACAATGCGCACCACCCCGTGATGTTTTTCTCACTCCTACTAGTGAATCTAATGTAACACACACCCATACAATGCGCACCACCCCTTGATGTTTTTCTCACTGCTACTAGTGAATCAAATGTAACACACACCCATACAATGCGCAACACCCCGTGATGTTTTTCTCACTCCTACTAGTGAATCCAATGTAACACACACCCATACAATGCGCACCACCCCGTGATGTTTTTCTCACTCCTACTAGTGAATCCAATGTAACACACACCCATACAATGCGCACCACCCCGTGATGTTTTTCTCACTGCTACTAGTGAATCTAATGTAACACACACCCATACAATGCGCACCACCCCGTGATGTTTTTCTCACTCCTACTAGTGAATCCAATGTAACACACACCCATACAATGCGCACCACCCCGTGATGTTTTTCTCACTCCTACTAGTGAATCCAATGTAACACACACCCATACAATGTGCACCACCCCGTGATGTTTTTCTCACTCCTACTAGTGAATCCAATGTAACATACACCCATACAATGCGCACCACCCGTGATGTTTTTCTCATTCCTACTAGTGAATGTAATGTAACACACACCCATACAATGCGCACCACCCCGTGATGTTTTTCTCACTCCTACTAGTGAATCTAATGTAACACACACCCATACAATGCGCACCACCCCGTGATGTTTTTCTCACTGCTACTAGTGAATCTAATGTAACACACACCTATACAATGCGCACCACCCCGTGATGTTTTTCTCACTCCTACTAGTGAATCCAATGTAACACACACCCATACAATGCGCACCACCCCGTGATGTTTTTCACTCCTACTAGTGAATCTAATGTAACACACACCCATACAATGCGCACCACCCCGTGATGTTTTTCTCACTGCTACTAGTGAATGTAATGTAACACACACCCATACAATGCGCACCACCCCGTGATGTTTCTCTCACTGCTACTAGTGAATCCAATGTAACACACACCCATACAATGCGCACCACCCCGTGATGTTTTTCTCACTGCTACTAGTGAATGTAATGTAACACACACCCATACAATGCGCACCACCCCGTGATGTTTTTCTCACTCCTACTAGTGAATCTAATGTAACACACACCCATACAATGCGCACCACCCCGTGATGTTTTTCTCACTGCTACTAGTGAATCTAATGTAACACACACCCATACAATGCGCACCACCCCGTGATGTTTTTCTCACTGCTACTAGTGAATCTCATGTAACACACACCCATACAATGCGCACCACCCCGTGATGTTTTTCTCACTGCTACTAGTGAATCTAATGTAACACACACCCATACAATGCGCACCACCCCGTGATGTTTTTCTCACTGCTACTAGTGAATGTAATGTAACACACACCCATACAATGCGCACCACCCCGTGATGTTTTTCTCACTGCTACTAGTGAATGTAATGTAACACACACCCATACAATGCGCACCACCCCATGATGTTTTTCTCACTGCTACTAGTGAATCTAATGTAACACACACCCATACAATGCGCACCACCCCGTGATGTTTTTCTCACTCCTACTAGTGAATGTAATGTAACTCACACCCATACAATGCGCACCACCCCGAGATGTTTTTCTCAATCCTACTAGTGAATGTAATGTAACACACACCCATACAATGCGCACCACCCCGTGATGTTTTTCTCACTCCTACTAATGAATCCAATGTAACACACACCCATACAATGCGCACCACCCCGTGATGTTTTTCTCACTCCTACTAGTGAATGTAATGAAACACACACCCATAAAATGCGCACCTCCCCGTGATGTTTTTCTCACTCCTACTAGTGAATCCAATGTAACACACACCCATACAATGCGCACCACCCCGTGATGTTTTTCTCACTCCTACTAGTGAATGTAATGTAACACACACCCATACAATGCGCACCACCCCGTGATGTTTTTCTCACTCCTACTAGTGAATCTAATGTAACACACACCCATACAATGCGCACCACCCCGTGATGTTTTTCTCACTCCTACTAGTGAATCTAATGTAACACACACCCATACAATGCGCACCACCCCGTGATGTTTTTCTCACTCCTACTAGTGAATGTAATGTAACACACACCCATAAAATGCGCACCACCCCGTGATGTTTTTCTCACTCCTACTAGTGAATGTAATGTAACACACACCCATACAATGCGCACCACCCCGTGATGTTTTTCTCACTCCTACTAGTGAATGTAATGTAACACACACCCATACAATGCGCACCACCCCGTGATGTTTTCCTCACTCCTAGTAGTGAATCCAATTTAACACACACCCATACAATGCGCACCACCCCGTGATGTTTTTCTCACTCCTACTAGTGAATCCAATGTAACATACACCCATACAATGCGCACCACCCCGTGATGTTTTTCTCACTCCTACTAGTGCATCCAATGTAACACACACCCATACAATGCGCACCACCCCGTGATGTTTTTCTCACTCCTGCTAGTGAATCTAATGTAACACACACCCATACAATGCGCACCACGCCGTGATGTTTTTCTCACTCCTACTAGTGAATGTAATGTAACACACACCCATACAATGCGAACCACTCCGTGATGTTTTTCTCACTCCTACTAGTGAATCCAATGTAACACACACCCATACAATGCGCACAACCCGTGATGTTTTTCTCACTCCTACTAGTGAATCCAATGTAACACACACCCATACAATGCGCACCACCCCGTGATGTTTTTCTCACTCCTACTAGTGAATCCAATGTAACACATAGCCATACAATGCGCACCACCCCGTGATGTTTTTCTCACTCCTACTAGTGAATCTAATGTAACACACACCCATACAATGCGCACCACCCCTTGATGTTTTTCTCACTGCTACTAGTGAATCTAATGTAACACACACCCATACAATGCGCACCACCCCGTGATGTTTTTCTCACTCCTACTAGTGAATCCAATGTAACACACACCCATACAATGCGCAACACCCCGTGATGTTTTTCTCACTCCTACTAGTGAATCCAATGTAACACACACCCATACAATGCGCACCACCCCGTGATGTTTTTCTCACTGCTACTAGTGAATCTAATGTAACACACACCCATACAATGCGCACCACCCCGTGATGTTTTTCTCACTGCTACTAGTGAATCTAATGTAACACACACCCATACAATGCGCACCACCCCGTGATGTTTTCCTCACTCCTACTAGTGAATCCAATGTAACACACACCCATACAATGCGCACCACCCCGTGATGTTTTTCTCACTCCTACTAGTGAATCCAATGTAACACACACCCATACAATGCGCACCACCCCGTGATGTTTTTCTCACTGCTACTAGTGAATCTAATGTAACACACACCCATACAATGCGCACCACCCCGTGATGTTTTTCTCACTGCTACTAGTGAATCTAATGTAACACACACCCATACAATGCGTACCACCCCGTGATGTTTTTCTCACTGCTACTAGTGAATCTAATGTAACACACACCCATACAATGCGCACCACCCCATGATGTTTTTCTCACTGCTACTAGTGAATCTAATGTAACACACACTCATACAATGCGCACCACCCCGTGGTGTTTTTCTCACTGCTACTACTGAATCTAATGTAACACAGACCCATACAATGCGCACCACCCCGTGATGTTTTTCTCACTGCTACTAGTGAATCTAATGTAACACACACCCATACAATGCGCACCACCCCGTGATGTTTTTCTCACTGCTACTAGTGAATGTAATGTAACACACACCCATACAATGCGCACCACCCCGTGATGTTTTTCTCACTGCTACTAGTGAATGTAATGTAACACACACCCATACAATGCGCACCACCCCGTGATGTTTTTCTCACTGCTACTAGTGAATCTAATGCAACACACACCCATACAATGCGCACCACCCCATGATGTTTTTCTCACTGCTACTAGTGAATCTAATGCAACACACACCCATACAATGCGCACCACCCCGTGATGTTTTTCTCACTCCTACTAGTGAATGTAATGTAACACACACCCATACAATGCGCACCACCCCGTGATGTTTTTCTCAATCCTACTAGTGAATGTAATGTAACACACACCCATACAATGCGCACCACCCCGTGATGTTTTTCTCACTCCTACTAGTGAATCCAATGTAACACACACCCATACAATGCGCACCACCCGTGATGTTTTTCTCACTCCTACTAGTGAATCTAATGTAACACACACCCATACAATGCGCACCACCCCGTGATGTTTTTCTCACTGCTACTAGTGAATCTAATGTAACACACACCCATACAATGCGCACCACCCCGTGATGTTTTTCTAACTGCTACTAGTGAATCCAATGTAACACACACCCATACAATGCGCACCACCCCGTGATGTTTTTCTCACTGCTACTAGTGAATGTAATGTAACACACACCCATACAATGCGCACCACCCCGTGATGTTTTTCTCACTGCTACTAGTGAATGTAATGTAACACACACCCATACAATGCGCACCACCCCGTGATGTTTTTCTCACTGCTACTAGTGAATCTAATGTAACACTCACCCATACAATGCGCACCACCCCGTGATGTTATTCTCAGTCCTACTAGTGAATGTAATGTAACACACACCCATACAATGCGCACCACCCCGTGATGTTTTTCTCACTGCTACTAGTGAATGTAATGTAACACACACCCATACAATGCGCACCACCCCGTGATGTTTTTCTCACTGCTACTAGTGAATCTAATGTAACACACACCCATACAATGCGCACCACCCCGTGATGTTTTTCTCACTGCTACTAGTGAATCTAATGTAACACACACCCATACAATGCGCACCACCCCGTGATGTTTTTCTCACTCCTACGAGTGAATGTAATGTAACACACACCCATACAATGCGCACCACCCCGTGATGTTTTTCTCAATCCTACTAGTGAATGTAATGTAACACACACCCATACAATGCGCACCACCCCGTGATGTTTTTCTCACTCCTACTAGTGAATCCAATGTAACACACACCCATACAATGCGCACCACCCCGTGATGTTTTTCTCACTCCTACTAGTGAATCCAATGTAACACACACCCATACAATGCGCACCACCCCGTGATGTTTTTCTCACTCCTACTAGTGAATCCAATGTAACACACACCCATACAATGCGCACCACCCCGTGATGTTTTTCTCACTCCTACTAGTGAATCTAATGTAACACACACCCATACAATGCGCACCACACCGTGATGTTTTTCTCACTCCTACTAGTGTATCTAATGTAACAAACATCCATACAATGCGCACCACCCCGTGATGTTTTTCTCACTCCTACTAGTGAATGTAATGTAACACACACCCATACAATGCGCACCACCCCGTGATGTTTTTCTCACTCCTACTAGTGAATGTAATGTAACACACACCCATACAATGCGCACCACCCCGTGATGTTTTTCTCGCTGCTACTAGTGAATCTAATGTAACACACACCCATACAATGCGCACCACCCCGTGATGTTTTTCTCACTGCTATTAGTGAACCTAATGTAACACACACCCATACAATGCGCACCACCCCGTGATGTTTTTCTCAGTCCTACTAGTGAATGTAATGTAACATACACCCATACAATGCGAACCACCCCGTGATGTTTTACTCACTCCTACTAGTGAATCCAATGTAACACACACCCATACAATGCGCACCACCCCGTGATGTTTTTCTCACTCCTACTAGTGAATCCAATGTAACACATAGCCATACAATGCGCACCACCCCGTGATGTTTTTCTCACTCCTACTAGTGAATCTAATGTAACACACACCCATACAATGCGCACCACCCCTTGATGTTTTTCTCACTGCTACTAGTGAATCTAATGTAACACACACCCATACAATGCGCACCACCCCGTGATGTTTTTCTCACTCCTACTAGTGAATCCAATGTAACACACACCCATACAATGCGCACCACCCCGTGATGTTTTTCTCACTCCTACTAGTGAATCCAATGTAACACACACCCATACAATGCGCACCACCCCGTGATGTTTTTCTCACTGCTACTAGTGAATCTAATGTAACACACACCCATACAATGCGCACCACCCCGTGATGTTTTTCTCACTCCTACTAGTGAATCCAATGTAACACACACCCATACAATGCGCACCACCCCGTGATGTTTTTCTCACTCCTACTAGTGAATCCAATGTAACACACACCCATACAATGTGCACCACCCTGTGATGTTTTTCTCACTGCTACTAGTGAATCCAATGTAACATACACCCATACAATGCGCACCACCCCGTGATGTTTTTCTCATTCCTACTAGTGAATGTAATGTAACACACACCCATACAATGCGCACCACCCCGTGATGTTTTTCTCACTCCTACTAGTGAATCTAATGTAACACACACCCATACAATGCGCACCACCCCTTGATGTTTTTCTCACTGCTACTAGTGAATCTAATGTAACACACACCTATACAATGCGCACCACCCCGTGATGTTTTTCTCACTCCTACTAGTGAATCCAATGTAACACACACCCATACAATGCGCACCACCCTGTGATGTTTTTCACTCCTACTAGTGAATCTAATGTAACACACACCCATACAATGCGCACCACCCCGTGATGTTTTTCTCACTCCTACTAGTGAATCTAATGTAACACACACCCATACAATGCGCACCACCCCGTGATGTTTTTCTCACTCCTACTAGTGAATGTAATGTAACACACACCCATAAAATGCGCACCACCCCGTGATGTTTTTCTCACTCCTACTAGTGAATGTAATGTAACACACACCCATACAATGCGCACCACCCTGTGATGTTTTTCTCACTCCTACTAGTGAATGTAATGTAACACACACCCATACAATGCGCACCACCTCGTGATGTTTTTCTCACTCCTACTAGTGAATCCAATGTAACACACACCCATACAATGCGCACCACCCTGTGATGTTTTCCTCACTCCTACTAGTGAATCCAATGTAACACACACCCATACAATGCGCACCACCCCGTGATGTTTTTCTCACTCCTACTAGTGAATCCAATGTAACATACACCCATACAATGCGCACCACCCCGTGATGTTTTTCTCACTCCTAATAGTGCATCCAATGTAACACACACCCATACAATGCGCACCACCCCGTGATGTTTTTCTCACTCCTACTAGTGAATCTAATGTAACACACACCCATACAATGCGCACCACCCCGTGATGTTTTTCTCACTCCTACTAGTGAATGTAATGTAACACACACCCATACAATGCGAACCACCCCGTGATGTTTTTCTCACTCCTACTAGTGAATCCAATGTAACACACACCCATACAATGCGCACCACCCCGTGATGTTTTTCTCACTCCTACTAGTGAATCCAATGTAACACACACCCATACAATGCGCACCACCCCGTGATGTTTTTCTCACTCCTACTAGTGAATCCAATGTAACACACAGCCATACAATGCGCACCACCCCGTGATGTTTTTCTCACTCCTACTAGTGAATCTAATGTAACACACACCCATACAATGCGCACCACCCCTTGATGTTTTTCTCACTGCTACTAGTGAATCAAATGTAACACACACCCATACAATGCGCAACACCCCGTGATGTTTTTCTCACTCCTACTAGTGAATCCAATGTAACACACACCCATACAATGCACACCACCCCGTGATGTTTTTCTCACTCCTACTGGTGAATCCAATGTAACACACACCCGTACAATGCGCACCACCCCGTGATGTTTTTCTCACTGCTACTAGTGAATCCAATGTAACATACACCCATACAATGCGCACCACCCCGTGATGTTTTTCTCACTCCTACTAGTGAATCCAATGTAACACACACCCATACAATGCGCACCACCCCGTGATGTTTTTCTCACTCCTACTAGTGAATCCAATGTAACACACACCCATACAATGTGCACCACCCCGTGATGTTTTTCTCACTCCTACTAGTGAATCCAATGTAACATACACCCATACAATGCGCACCACCCGTGATGTTTTTCTCATTCCTACTAGTGAATGTAATGTAACACACACCCATACAATGCGCACCACCCCGTGATGTTTTTCTCACTCCTACTAGTGAATCTAATGTAACACACACCCATACAATGCGCACCACCCCGTGATGTTTTTCTCACTGCTACTAGTGAATCTAATGTAACACACACCCATACAATGCGCACCACCCCGTGATGTTTTTCTCACTCCTACTAGTGAATCTAATGTAACACACACCCATACAATGCGCACCACCCCGTGATGTTTTTCACTCCTACTAGTGAATCTAATGTAACACACACCCATACAATGCGCACCACCCCGTGATGTTTTTCTCACTGCTACTAGTGAATGTAATGTAACACACACCCATACAATGCGCACCACCCCGTGATGTTTTTCTCACTCCTACTAGTGAATCCAATGTAACACACACCCATACAATGCGCACCACCCCGTGATGTTTTTCTCACTGCTACTAGTGAATGTAATGTAACACACACCCATACAATGCGCACCACCCCGTGATGTTTTTCTCACTCCTACTAGTGAATCTAATGTAACACACACCCATACAATGCGCACCACCCCGTGATGTTTTTCTCACTGCTACTAGTGAATCTAATGTAACACACACCCATACAATGCGCACCACCCCGTGATGTTTTTCTCACTGCTACTAGTGAATCTCATGTAACACACACCCATACAATGCGCACCACCCCGTGATGTTTTTCTCACTGCTACTAGTGAATCTAATGTAACACACACCCATACAATGCGCACCACCCCGTGATGTTTTTCTCACTGCTACTAGTGAATGTAATGTAACACACACCCATACAATGCGCACCACCCCGTTATGTTTTTCTCACTGCTACTAGTGAATGTAATGTAACACACACCCATACAATGCGCACCACCCCGTGATGTTTTTCTCACTGCTACTAGTGAATCTAATGTAACACACACCCATACAATGCGCACCACCCCGTGATGTTTTTCTCACTCCTACTAGTGAATGTAATGTAACTCACACCCATACAATGCGAACCACCCCGAGATGTTTTTCTCAATCCTACTAGTGAATGTAATGTAACACACACCCATACAATGCGCACCACCCCGTGATATTTTTCTCACTCCTACTAATGAATCCAATGTAACACACACCCATACAATGCGCACCACCCCGTGATGTTTTTCTCACTCCTACTAGTGAATCCAATGTAACACACACCCATAAAATGCGCACCTCCCCGTGATGTTTTTCTCACTCCTACTAGTGAATCCAATGTAACACACACCCATACAATGCGCACCACCCCGTGATGTTTTTCTCACTCCTACTAGTGAATGTAATGTAACACACACCCATACAATGCGCACCACCCCGTGATGTTTTTCTCACTCCTACTAGTGAATCTAATGTAACACACACCCATACAATGCGCACCACCCCGTGATGTTTTTCTCACTCCTACTAGTGAATCTAATGTAACACACACCCATACAATGCGCACCACCCCGTGATGTTTTTCTCACTCCTACTAGTGAATGTAATGTAACACACACCCATAAAATGCGCACCACCCCGTGATGTTTTTCTCACTCCTACTAGTGAATGTAATGTAACACACACCCATACAATGCGCACCACCCCGTGATGTTTTCCTCACTCCTAGTAGTGAATCCAATGTAACACACACCCATACAATGCGCACCACCCCGTGATGTTTTTCTCACTCCTACTAGTGAATCCAATGTAACATACACCCATACAATGCGCACCACCCCGTGATGTTTTTCTCACTCCTACTAGTGCATCCAATGTAACACACACCCATACAATGCGCACCACCCCGTGATGTTTTTCTCACTCCTACTAGTGAATCTAATGTAACACACACCCATACAATGCGCACCACGCCGTGATGTTTTTCTCACTCCTACTAGTGAATGTAATGTAACACACACCCATACAATGCGAACCACCCCGTGATGTTTTTCTCACTCCTACTAGTGAATCCAATGTAACACACACCCATACAATGCGCACAACCCCGTGATGTTTTTCTCACTCCTACTAGTGAATCCAATGTAACACACACCCATACAATGCGCACCACCCCGTGATGTTTTTCTCACTCCTACTAGTGAATCCAATGTAACACATAGCCATACAATGCGCACCACCCCGTGATGTTTTTCTCACTCCTACTAGTGAATCTAATGTAACACACACCCATACAATGCGCACCACCCCTTGATGTTTTTCTCACTGCTACTAGTGAATCTAATGTAACACACACCCATACAATGCGCACCACCCCGTGATGTTTTTCTCACTCCTACTAGTGAATCCAATGTAACACACACCCATACAATGCGCAACACCCCGTGATGTTTTTCTCACTCCTACTAGTGAATCCAATGTAACACACACCCATACAATGCGCACCACCCCGTGATGTTTTTCTCACTGCTACTAGTGAATCTAATGTAACACACACCCATACAATGCGCACCACCCCGTGATGTTTTTCTCACTGCTACTAGTGAATCTAATGTAACACACACCCATACAATGCGCACCACCCCGTGATGTTTTCCTCACTCCTACTAGTGAATCAAATGTAACACACACCCATACAATGCGCACCACCCCGTGATGTTTTTCTCACTCCTACTAGTGAATCCAATGTAACACACACCCATACAATGCGCACCACCCCGTGATGTTTTTCTCACTGCTACTAGTGAATCTAATGTAACACACACCCATACAATGCGCACCACCCCGTGATGTTTTTCTCACTGCTACTAGTGAATCTAATGTAACACACACCCATACAATGCGTACCACCCCGTGATGTTTTTCTCACTGCTACTAGTGAATCTAATGTAACACACACCCATACAATGCGCAACACCCCGTGATGTTTTTCTCACTGCTACTAGTGAATGTAATGTAACACACACCCATACAATGCGCACCACCCCGTGATGTTTTTCTCACTGCTACTAGTGAATGTAATGTAACACACACCCATACAATGCGCACCACCCCGTGATGTTTTTCTCACTGCTACTAGTGAATCTAATGCAACACACACCCATACAATGCGCACCACCCCATGATGTTTTTCTCACTGCTACTAGTGAATCTAATGCAACACACACCCATACAATGCGCACCACCCCGTGATGTTTTTCTCACTCCTACTAGTGAATGTAATGTAACACACACCCATACAATGCGCACCACCCCGTGATGTTTTTCTCAATCCTACTAGTGAATGTAATGTAACACACACCCATACAATGCGCACCACCCCGTGATGTTTTTCTCACTCCTACTAGTGAATCCAATGTAACACACACCCATACAATGCGCACCACCCGTGATGTTTTTCTCACTCCTACTATTGAATGTAATGTAACACACACCCATACAATGCGCACCACCCCGTGATGTTTTTCTCACTGCTGCTAGTGAATCTAATGTAACAAACACCCATACAATGCGCACCACCCCGTGATGTTTTTCTAACTGCTACTAGTGAATCTAATGTAACAAACACCCATACAATGCGCACCACCCCGTGATGTTTTTCTAACTGCTACTAGTGAATCCAATGTAACACACACCCATACAATGCGCACCACCCCGTGATGTTTTTCTCACTGCTACTAGTGAATGTAATGTAACACACACCCATACAATGCGCACCACCCCGTGATGTTTTTCTCACTGCTACTAGTGAATGTAATGTAACACACACCCATACAATGCGCACCACCCCGTGATGTTTTTCTCACTCCTACTAGTGAATGTAATGTAACACACACCCATACAATGCGCACCACCCCGTGATGTTTTCCTCACTCCTAGTAGTGAATCCAATGTAACACACACCCATACAATGCGCACCACCCCGTGATGTTTTTCTCACTCCTACTAGTGAATCCAATGTAACATACACCCATACAATGCGCACCACCCCGTGATGTTTTTCTCACTCCTACTAGTGCATCCAATGTAACACACACCCATACAATGCGCACCACCCCGTGATGTTTTTCTCACTCCTACTAGTGAATCTAATGTAACACACACCCATACAATGCGCACCACGCCGTGATGTTTTTCTCACTCCTACTAGTGAATGTAATGTAACACACACCCATACAATGCGAACCACCCCGTGATGTTTTTCTCACTCCTACTAGTGAATCCAATGTAACACACACCCATACAATGCGCACAACCCCGTGATGTTTTTCTCACTCCTACTAGTGAATCCAATGTAACACACACCCATACAATGCGCACCACCCCGTGATGTTTTTCTCACTCCTACTAGTGAATCCAATGTAACACATAGCCATACAATGCGCACCACCCCGTGATGTTTTTCTCACTCCTACTAGTGAATCTAATGTAACACACACCCATACAATGCGCACCACCCCTTGATGTTTTTCTCACTGCTACTAGTGAATCTAATGTAACACACACCCATACAATGCGCACCACCCCGTGATGTTTTTCTCACTCCTACTAGTGAATCCAATGTAACACACACCCATACAATGCGCAACACCCCGTGATGTTTTTCTCACTCCTACTAGTGAATCCAATGTAACACACACCCATACAATGCGCACCACCCCGTGATGTTTTTCTCACTGCTACTAGTGAATCTAATGTAACACACACCCATACAATGCGCACCACCCCGTGATGTTTTTCTCACTGCTACTAGTGAATCTAATGTAACACACACCCATACAATGCGCACCACCCCGTGATGTTTTCCTCACTCCTACTAGTGAATCAAATGTAACACACACCCATACAATGCGCACCACCCCGTGATGTTTTTCTCACTCCTACTAGTGAATCCAATGTAACACACACCCATACAATGCGCACCACCCCGTGATGTTTTTCTCACTGCTACTAGTGAATCTAATGTAACACACACCCATACAATGCGCACCACCCCGTGATGTTTTTCTCACTGCTACTAGTGAATCTAATGTAACACACACCCATACAATGCGTACCACCCCGTGATGTTTTTCTCACTGCTACTAGTGAATCTAATGTAACACACACCCATACAATGCGCAACACCCCGTGATGTTTTTCTCACTGCTACTAGTGAATGTAATGTAACACACACCCATACAATGCGCACCACCCCGTGATGTTTTTCTCACTGCTACTAGTGAATGTAATGTAACACACACCCATACAATGCGCACCACCCCGTGATGTTTTTCTCACTGCTACTAGTGAATCTAATGCAACACACACCCATACAATGCGCACCACCCCATGATGTTTTTCTCACTGCTACTAGTGAATCTAATGCAACACACACCCATACAATGCGCACCACCCCGTGATGTTTTTCTCACTCCTACTAGTGAATGTAATGTAACACACACCCATACAATGCGCACCACCCCGTGATGTTTTTCTCAATCCTACTAGTGAATGTAATGTAACACACACCCATACAATGCGCACCACCCCGTGATGTTTTTCTCACTCCTACTAGTGAATCCAATGTAACACACACCCATACAATGCGCACCACCCGTGATGTTTTTCTCACTCCTACTATTGAATGTAATGTAACACACACCCATACAATGCGCACCACCCCGTGATGTTTTTCTCACTGCTGCTAGTGAATCTAATGTAACAAACACCCATACAATGCGCACCACCCCGTGATGTTTTTCTAACTGCTACTAGTGAATCTAATGTAACAAACACCCATACAATGCGCACCACCCCGTGATGTTTTTCTAACTGCTACTAGTGAATCCAATGTAACACACACCCATACAATGCGCACCACCCCGTGATGTTTTTCTCACTGCTACTAGTGAATGTAATGTAACACACACCCATACAATGCGCACCACCCCGTGATGTTTTTCTCACTGCTACTAGTGAATGTAATGTAACACACACCCATACAATGCGCACCACCCCGTGATGTTTTTCTCACTGCTACTAGTGAATCTAATGTAACACACACCCATACAATGCGCACCACCCCGTGATGTTATTCTCAGTCCTACTAGTGAATGTAATGTAACACACACCCATACAATGCGCACCACCCCGTGATGTTTTTCTCACTGCTACTAGTGAATGTAATGTAACACACACCCATACAATGCGCACCACCCCGTGATGTTTTTCTCACTGCTACTAGTGAATCTAATGTAACACACACCCATACAATGCGCACCACCCCGTGATGTTTTTCTCACTGCTACTAGTGAATCTAATGTAACACACACCCATACAATGCGCACCACCCCGTGATGTTTTTCTCACTCCTACGAGTGAATGTAATGTAACACACACCCATACAATGCGCACCACCCCGTGATGTTTTTCTCAATCCTACTAGTGAATGTAATGTAACACACACCCATACAATGCGCACCACCCCGTGATGTTTTTCTCACTCCTACTAGTGAATCCAATGTAACACACACCCATACAATGCGCACCACCCCGTGATGTTTTTCTCACTCCTACTAGTGAATCCAATGTAACACACACCCATACAATGCGCACCACCCCGTGATGTTTTTCTCACTCCTACTAGTGAATCCAATGTAACACACACCCATACAATGCGCACCACCCCGTGATGTTTTTCTCACTCCTACTAGTGAATCTAATGTAACACACACCCATACAATGCGCACCACACCGTGATGTTTTTCTCACTCCTACTAGTGTATCTAATGTAACAAACATCCATACAATGCGCACCACCCCGTGATGTTTTTCTCACTCCTACTAGTGAATGTAATGTAACACACACCCATACAATGCGCACCACCCCGTGATGTTTTTCTCACTCCTACTAGTGAATGTAATGTAACACACACCCATACAATGCGCACCACCCCGTGATGTTTTTCTCGCTGCTACTAGTGAATCTAATGTAACACACACCCATACAATGCGCACCACCCCGTGATGTTTTTCTCACTGCTACTAGTGAATCTAATGTAACACACACCCATAAAATGCGCACCACCCCGTGATGTTTTTCTCACTGCTACTAGTGAATGTAATGTAACACACACCCATACAATGCGCACCACCCCGTGATGTTTTTCTCACTGCTACTAGTGAATGTAATGTAACACACACCCATACAATGCGCACCACCCCGTGATGTTTTTCTCACTGCTACTAGTGAATGTAATGTAACACACACCCATACAATGCGCACCACCCCGTGATGTTTTTCTCACTGCTACTAGTGAATCTAATGTAACACACACCCATACAATGCGCCCCACCCCGTGATGTTTTTCTCACTGCTACTAGTGAATCTAATGTAACACACACCCATACAATGCGCACCACCCCGTGATGTTTTTTTCACTCCTACTAGTGAATGTAATGTAACACACACCCATACAATGCGCACCACCCCGTGATGTTTTTCTCAGTCCTACTAGTGAATGTAATTTAACACACCCCCATACAATGCGCACCACCCCGTGATGTTTTTCTCACTCCTACTAGTGAATGTAATGTAACACACACCCATACAATGCGCACCACCCCGTGATGTTTTTCTCACTCCTACTAGTGAATCCAATGTAACACACACCCATACAATGCGCACCACCCCGTGATGTTTTTCTCACTCCTACTAGTGAATCCAATGTAACACACACCCATACAATGCGCACCACCCTGTGATGTTTTTCACTCCTACTAGTGAATCTAATGTAACACACACCCATACAATGCACACCACCCCGTGATGTTTTTCTCACTCCTACTAGTGAATGTAATGTAACACACACCCATACAATGCGAACCACCCCGTGATGTTTTTCTCACTCCTACTAGTGAATCCAATGTAACACACACCCATACAATGCGCACCACCCCGTGATGTTTTTCTCACTCCTACTAGTGAATCCAATGTAACACACACCCATACAATGCGCACCACCCCGTGATGTTTTTCTCACTCCTACTAGTGAATCCAATGTAACACATAGCCATACAATGCGCACCACCCCGTGATGTTTTTCTCACTCCTACTAGTGAATCTAATGTAACACACACCCATACAATGCGCACCACCCCTTGATGTTTTTCTCACTGCTACTAGTGAATCTATTGTAACACACACCCATACAATGCGCACCACCCCGTGATGTTTTTCTCACTCCTACTAGTGAATCCAATGTAACACACACCCATACAATGCGCACCACCCCGTGATGTTTTTCTCACTCCTACTAGTGAATCCAATGTAACACACACCCATACAATGCGCACCACCCCGTGATGTTTTTCTCACTGCTACTAGTGAATCTAATGTAACACACACCCATACAATGCGCACCACCCCGTGATGTTTTTCTCACTCCTACTAGTGAATCCAATGTAACACACACCCATACAATGCGCACCACCCCGTGATGTTTTTCTCACTCCTACTAGTGAATCCAATGTAACACACACCCATACAATGTGCACCACCCTGTGATGTTTTTCTCACTGCTACTAGTGAATCCAATGTAACATACACCCATACAATGCGCACCACCCCGTGATGTTTTTCTCATTCCTACTAGTGAATGTAATGTAACACACACCCATACAATGCGCACCACCCCGTGATGTTTTTCTCACTCCTACTAGTGAATCTAATGTAACACACACCCATACAATGCGCACCACCCCTTGATGTTTTTCTCACTGCTACTAGTGAATCTAATGTAACACACACCTATACAATGCGCACCACCCCGTGATGTTTTTCTCACTCCTACTAGTGAATCCAATGTAACACACACCCATACAATGCGCACCACCCTGTGATGTTTTTCACTCCTACTAGTGAATCTAATGTAACACACACCCATACAATGCGCACCACCCCGTGATGTTTTTCTCACTCCTACTAGTGAATCTAATGTAACACACACCCATACAATGCGCACCACCCCGTGATGTTTTTCTCACTCCTACTAGTGAATGTAATGTAACACACACCCATAAAATGCGCACCACCCCGTGATGTTTTTCTCACTCCTACTAGTGAATGTAATGTAACACACACCCATACAATGCGCACCACCCTGTGATGTTTTTCTCACTCCTACTAGTGAATGTAATGTAACACACACCCATACAATGCGCACCACCCCGTGATGTTTTTCTCACTCCTACTAGTGAATCCAATGTAACACACACCCATACAATGCGCACCACCCCGTGATGTTTTCCTCACTCCTACTAGTGAATCCAATGTAACACACACCCATACAATGCGCACCACCCCGTGATGTTTTTCTCACTCCTACTAGTGAATCCAATGTAACATACACCCATACAATGCGCACCACCCCGTGATGTTTTTCTCACTCCTACTAGTGCATCCAATGTAACACACACCCATACAATGCGCACCACCCCGTGATGTTTTTCTCACTCCTACTAGTGAATCTAATGTAACACACACCCATACAATGCGCACCACCCCGTGATGTTTTTCTCACTCCTACTAGTGAATGTAATGTAACACACACCCATACAATGCGAACCACCCCGTGATGTTTTTCTCACTCCTACTAGTGAATCCAATGTAACACACACCCATACAATGCGCACCACCCCGTGATGTTTTTCTCACTCCTACTAGTGAATCCAATGTAACACACACCCATACAATGCGCACCACCCCGTGATGTTTTTCTCACTCCTACTAGTGATTCCAATGTAACACACAGCCATACAATGCGCACCACCCCGTGATGTTTTTCTCACTCCTACTAGTGAATCTAATGTAACACACACCCATACAATGCGCACCACCCCTTGATGTTTTTCTCACTGCTACTAGTGAATCAAATGTAACACACACCCATACAATGCGCAACACCCCGTGATGTTTTTCTCACTCCTACTAGTGAATCCAATGTAACACACACCCATACAATGCACACCACCCCGTGATGTTTTTCTCACTCCTACTAGTGAATCCAATGTAACACACACCCATACAATGCGCACCACCCCGTGATGTTTTTCTCACTGCTACTAGTGAATCTAATGTAACACACACCCATACAAGGCGCACCACCCCGTGATGTTTTTCTCACTCCTACTAGTGAATCCAATGTAACACACAGTCATACATTGCGCACCACCCCGTGATGTTTTTCTCACTCCTACTAGTGAATCCAATGTAACACACACCCATACAATGTGCACCACCCCGTGATGTTTTTCTCACTCCTACTAGTGAATCCAATGTAACACACACCCATACAATGCGCACCACCCCGTGATGTTTTTCACTCCTACTAGTGAATCTAATGTAACACACACCCATACAATGCGCACCACCCCGTGATGTTTTTCTCACTGCTACTAGTGAATGTAATGTAACACACACCCATACAATGCGCACCACCCCGTGATGTTTTTCTCACTCCTACTAGTGAATGTAATGTAACACACACCCATACAATGCGCACCACCCCGTGATGTTTTTCTCACTGCTACTAGTGAATGTAATGTAACACACACCCATACAATGCGCACCACCCCGTGATGTTTTTCTCACTCCTACTAGTGAATCTAATGTAACACACACCCATACAATGCGCACCACCCCGTGATGTTTTTCTCACTGCTACTAGTGAATCTAATGTAACACACACCCATACAATGCGCACCACCCCGTGATGTTTTTCTCACTGCTACTAGTGAATCTCATGTAACACACACCCATACAATGCGCACCACCCCGTGATGTTTTTCTCACTGCTACTAATGAATCTAATGTAACACACACCCATACAATGCGCACCACCCCGTGATGTTTTTCTCACTGCTACTAGTGAATGTAATGTAACACACACCCATACAATGCGCACCACCCCGTGATGTTTTTCTCACTGCTACTAGTGAATGTAATGTAACACACACCCATATAATGTGCACCACCCCGTGATGTTTTTCTCACTGCTACTAGTGAATCTAATGTAACACACACCCATACAATGCGCACCACCCCGTGATGTTTTTCTCACTCCTACTAGTGAATGTAATGTAACTCACACCCATACAATGCGCACCACCGCGAGATGTTTTTCTCAATCCTACTAGTGAATGTAATGTAACACACACCCATACAATGCGCACCACCCCGTGATATTTTTCTCACTCCTACTAATGAATCCAATGTAACACACACCCATACAATGCGCACCACCCCGTGATGTTTTTCTCACTGCTACTAGTGAATCTAATGTAACACACACCCATACAATGCGCACCACCCCGTGATGTTTTTCTCACTCCTACTAGTGAATCCAATGTAACACACACCCATACAATGCGCACCACCCCGTGATGTTTTTCTCACTCCTACTAGTGAATCCAATGTAACACACACCCATACAATGTGCACCACCCCGTGATGTTTTTCTCACTCCTACTAGTGAATCCAATGTAACATACACCCATACAATGCGCACCACCCGTGATGTTTTTCTCATTCCTACTAGTGAATGTAATGTAACACACACCCATACAATGCGCACCACCCCGTGATGTTTTTCTCACTCCTACTAGTGAATCTAATGTAACACACACCCATACAATGCGCACCACCCCGTGATGTTTTTCTCACTGCTACTAGTGAATCTAATGTAACACACACCTATACAATGCGCACCACCCCGTGATGTTTTTCTCACTCCTACTAGTGAATCCAATGTAACACACACCCATACAATGCGCACCACCCCGTGATGTTTTTCACTCCTACTAGTGAATCTAATGTAACACACACCCATACAATGCGCACCACCCCGTGATGTTTTTCTCACTGCTACTAGTGAATGTAATGTAACACACACCCATACAATGCGCACCACCCCGTGATGTTTTTCTCACTCCTACTAGTGAATCCAATGTAACACACACCCATACAATGCGCACCACCCCGTGATGTTTTTCTCACTGCTACTAGTGAATGTAATGTAACACACACCCATACAATGCGCACCACCCCGTGATGTTTTTCTCACTCCTACTAGTGAATCTAATGTAACACACACCCATACAATGCGCACCACCCCGTGATGTTTTTCTCACTGCTACTAGTGAATCTAATGTAACACACACCCATACAATGCGCACCACCCCGTGATGTTTTTCTCACTGCTACTAGTGAATCTCATGTAACACACACCCATACAATGCGCACCACCCCGTGATGTTTTTCTCACTGCTACTAGTGAATGTAATGTAACACACACCCATACAATGCGCACCACCCCGTGATGTTTTTCTCACTGCTACTAGTGAATGTAATGTAACACACACCCATACAATGCGCACCACCCCGTGATGTTTTTCTCACTGCTACTAGTGAATGTAATGTAACACACACCCATACAATGCGCACCACCCCGTGATGTTTTTCTCACTGCTACTAGTGAATCTAATGTAACACACACCCATACAATGCGCACCACCCCGTGATGTTTTTCTCACTCCTACTAGTGAATGTAATGTAACTCACACCCATACAATGCGCACCACCCCGAGATGTTTTTCTCAATCCTACTAGTGAATGTAATGTAACACACACCCATACAATGCGCACCACCCCGTGATATTTTTCTCACTCCTACTAATGAATCCAATGTAACACACACCCATACAATGCGCACCACCCCGTGATGTTTTTCTCACTCCTACTAGTGAATGTAATGTAACACACACCCATAAAATGCGCACCTCCCCGTGATGTTTTTCTCACTCCTACTAGTGAATCCAATGTAACACACACCCATACAATGCGCACCACCCCGTGATGTTTTTCTCACTCCTACTAGTGAATGTAATGTAACACACACCCATACAATGCGCACCACCCCGTGATGTTTTTCTCACTCCTACTACTGAATCTAATGTAACACACACCCATACAATGCGCACCACCCCGTGATGTTTTTCTCACTCCTACTAGTGAATCTAATGTAACACACCCATACAATGCGCACCACCCCGTGGTGTTTTTCTCACTGCTACTAGTGAATCTAATGTAACACACACCCATACAATGCGCACCACCCCGTGATGTTTTTCTCACTGCTACTAGTGAATCTAATGTAACACACACCCATACAATGCGCACCACCCCGTGATGTTTTTCTCACTGCTACTAGTGAATGTAATGTAACACACACCCATACAATGCGCACCACCCCGTGATGTTTTTCTCACTGCTACTAGTGAATGTAATGTAACACACACCCATACAATGCGCACCACCCCGTGATGTTTTTCTCACTGCTACTAGTGAATCTAATGCAACACACACCCATACAATGCGCACCACCCCATGATGTTTTTCTCACTGCTACTAGTGAATCTAATGCAACACACACCCATACAATGCGCACCACCCCGTGATGTTTTTCTCACTCCTACTAGTGAATGTAATGTAACACACACCCATACAATGCGCACCACCCCGTGATGTTTTTCTCAATCCTACTAGTGAATGTAATGTAACACACACCCATACAATGCGCACCACCCCGTGATGTTTTTCTCACTCCTACTAGTGAATCCAATGTAACACACACCCATACAATGCGCACCACCCGTGATGTTTTTCTCACTCCTACTAGTTAATGTAATGTAACACACACCCATACAATGCGCACCACCCCGTGATGTTTTTCTCACTCCTACTAGTGAATCTAATGTAACACACACCCATACAATGCGCACCACCCCGTGATGTTTTTCTCACTCCTACTAGTGAATCCAATGTAACACACACCCATACAATGCGCACCACCCCGTGATGTTTTCCTCACTCCTACTAGTGAATCTAATGTAACACACACCCATACAATGCGCACCACCCCGTGATGTTTTTCTCACTGCTACTAGTGAATCTAATGTAACAAACACCCATACAATGCGCACCACCCCGTGATGTTTTTCTAACTGCTACTAGTGAATCCAATGTAACACACACCCATACAATGCGCACCACCCCGTGATGTTTTTCTCACTGCTACTAGTGAATCTAATGTAACAAACACCCATACAATGCGCACCACCCCGTGATGTTTTTCTAACTGCTACTAGTGAATCTAATGTAACAAACACCCATACAATGCGCACCACCCCGTGATGTTTTTCTAACTGCTACTAGTGAATCCAATGTAACACACACCCATACAATGCGCACCACCCCGTGATGTTTTTCTCACTGCTACTAGTGAATGTAATGTAACACACACCCATACAATGCGCACCACCCCGTGATGTTTTTCTCACTGCTACTAGTGAATCTAATGTAACACACACCCATACAATGCGCACCACCCCGTGATGTTTTTCTAACTGCTACTAGTGAATCCAATGTAACACACACCCATACAATGCGCACCACACCGTGATGTTTTTCTCACTCCTAATAGTGTATCTAATGTAACAAACACCCATACAATGCGCACCACCCCGTGATGTTTTTCTCACTCCTACTAGTGAATGTAATGTAACACACACCCATACAATGCGCACCACCCCGTGATGTTTTCTCACTCCTACTAGTGAATGTAATGTAACACACACCCATACAATGCGCACCACCCCGTGATGTTTTTCTCGCTGCTACTAGTGAATCTAATGTAACACACACCCATACAATGCGCACCACCCCGTGATGTTTTTCTCACTGCTACTAGTGAATCTAATGTAACACACTCCCATAAAATGCGCACCACCCCGTGATGTTTTTCTCACTGCTACTAGTGAATGTAATGTAACACACACCCATACAATGCGCACCACCCCGTGATGTTTTTCTCACTGCTACTAGTGAATGTAATGTAACACACACCCATACAATGCGCACCACCCCGTGATGTTTTTCTCACTGCTACTAGTGAATGTAATGTAACACACACCCATACAATGCGCACCACCCCGTGATGTTTTTCTCACTGCTACTAGTGAATCTAATGTAACACACACCCATACAATGCGCCCCACCCCGTGATGTTTTTCTCACTGCTACTAGTGAATCTAATGTAACACACACCCATACAATGCGCACCACCCCGTGATGTTTTTTTCACTCCTACTAGTGAATGTAATGTAACACACACCCATACAATGCGCACCACCCCGTGATGTTTTTCTCAGTCCTACTAGTGAATGTAATGTAACACACACCCATACAATGCGCACCACCCCGTGATGTTTTTCTCACTCCTACTAGTGAATGTAATGTAACACACACCCATACAATGCGCACCACCCCGTGATGTTTTTCTCACTCCTACTAGTGAATCCAATGTAACACACACCCATACAATGCGCACCACCCCGTGATGTTTTTCTCACTCCTACTAGTGAATCCAATGTAACACACACCCATACAAAGCGCACCACCCCGTGATGTTTTTCTCACTCCTACTAGTGAATCCAATGTAACACACACCCATACAATGCGCACCACCCCGTGATGTTTTTCTCACTCCTACTAGTGAATCCAATGTAACACACACCCATACAATGCGCACCACCCCGTGATGTTTTTCTCACTCCTACTAGTGAATGTAATGTAACACACACCCTTACAATGCGCACCACCCCGTGATGTTTTTCTCACTGCTACTAGTGAATGTAATGTAACACACACCCATACAATGCGCACCACCCCGTGATGTTTTTCTCACTGCTACTAGTGAATGTAATGTAACACACACCCATACAATGCGCACCACCCCGTGATGTTTTTCTCACTGCTACTAGTGAATGTAATGTAACACACACCCATACAATGCGCACCACCCCGTGATGTTTTTCTCACTGCTACTAGTGAATCTAATGTAACAAACACCCATACAATGCGCACCACCCCGTGATGTTTTTCTCACTCCTACTAGTGAATGTAATGTAACTCACACCCATACAATGCGCACCACCCCGAGATGTTTTTCTCAATCCTACTAGTGAATGTAATGTAACACACACCCATACAATGCGCACCACCCCGTGATGTTTTTCTCACTCCTACTAATGAATCCAATGTAACACACACCCATACAATGCGCACCACCCCGTGATGTTTTTCTCACTCCTACTAGTGAATGTAATGTAACACACACCCATAAAATGCGCACCTCCCCGTGATGTTTTTCTCACTCCTACTAGTGAATCCAATGTAACACACACCCATACAATGCGCACCACCCCGTGATGTTTTTCTCACTCCTACTAGTGAATGTAATGTAACACACACCCATACAATGCGCACCACCCCGTGATGTTTTTCTCACTCCTACTAGTGAATCTAATGTAACACACACCCATACAATGCGCACCACCCCGTGATGTTTTTCTCACTCCTACTAGTGAATCTAATGTAACACACACCCATACAATGCGCACCACCCCGTGGTGTTTTTCTCACTGCTACTAGTGAATCTAATGTAACACACACCCATACAATGCGCACCACCCCGTGATGTTTTTCTCACTGCTACTAGTGAATCTAATGTAACACACACCCATACAATGCGCACCACCCCGTGATGTTTTTCTCACTGCTACTAGTGAATGTAATGTAACACACACCCATACAATGCGCACCACCCCGTGATGTTTTTCTCACTGCTACTAGTGAATGTAATGTAACACACACCCATACAATGCGCACCACCCCGTGATGTTTTTCTCACTGCTACTAGTGAATCTAATGCAACACACACCCATACAATGCGCACCACCCCGTGATGTTTTTCTCACTGCTACTAGTGAATCTAATGCAACACACACCCATACAATGCGCACCACCCCGTGATGTTTTTCTCACTCCTACTAGTGAATGTAATGTAACACACACCCATACAATGCGCACCACCCCGTGATGTTTTTCTCAATCCTACTAGTGAATGTAATGTAACACACACCCATACAATGCGCACCACCCCGTGATGTTTTTCTCACTCCTACTAGTGAATCCAATGTAACACACACCCATACAATGCGCACCACCCGTGATGTTTTTCTCACTCCTACTAGTTAATGTAATGTAACACACACCCATACAATGCGCACCACCCCGTGATGTTTTTCTCACTCCTACTAGTGAATCTAACGTAACACACACCCATACAATGCGCACCACCCCGTGATGTTTTTCTCACTCCTACTAGTGAATCCAATGTAACACACACCCATACTATGCGCACCACCCCGTGATGTTTTCCTCACTCCTACTAGTGAATCTAATGTAACACACACCCATACAATGCGCACCACCCCGTGATGTTTTTCTCACTGCTACTAGTGAATCTAATGTAACAAACACCCATACAATGCGCACCACCCCGTGATGTTTTTCTAACTGCTACTAGTGAATCCAATGTAACACACACCCATACAATGCGCACCACCCCGTGATGTTTTTCTCACTGCTACTAGTGAATCTAATGTAACAAACACCCATACAATGCGCACCACCCCGTGATGTTTTTCTAACTGCTACTAGTGAATCTAATGTAACAAACACCCATACAATGCGCACCACCCCGTGATGTTTTTCTAACTGCTACTAGTGAATCCAATGTAACACACACCCATACAATGCGCACCACCCCGTGATGTTTTTCTCACTGCTACTAGTGAATGTAATGTAACACACACCCATACAATGCGCACCACCCCGTGATGTTTTTCTAACTGCTACTAGTGAATCCAATGTAACACACACCCATACAATGCGCACCACCCCGTGATGTTTTTCTAACTGCTACTAGTGAATCCAATGTAACACACACCCATACAATGCGCACCACACCGTGATGTTTTTCTCACTCCTACTAGTGTATCTAATGTAACAAACACCCATACAATGCGCACCACCCCGTGATGTTTTTCTCACTCCTACTAGTGAATGTAATGTAACACACACCCATACAATGCGCACCACCCCGTGATGTTTTTCTCACTCCTACTAGTGAATGTAATGTAACACACACCCATACAATGCGCACCACCCCGTGATGTTTTTCTGGCTGCTACTAGTGAATCTAATGTAACACACACCCATACAATGCGCACCACCCCGTGATGTTTTTCTCACTGCTACTAGTGAATCTAATGTAACACACTCCCATAAAATGCGCACCACCCCGTGATGTTTTTCTCACTGCTACTAGTGAATGTAATGTAACACACACCCATACAATGCGCACCACCCCGTGATGTTTTTCTCACTGCTACTAGTGAATGTAATGTAACACACACCCATACAATGCGCACCACCCCGTGATGTTTTTCTCACTGCTACTAGTGAATGTAATGTAACACACACCCATACAATGCGCACCACCCCGTGATGTTTTTCTCACTGCTACTAGTGAATCTAATGTAACACACACCCATACAATGCGCCCCACCCCGTGATGTTTTTCTCACTGCTACTAGTGAATCTAATGTAACACACACCCATACAATGCGCACCACCCCGTGATGTTTTTTTCACTCCTACTAGTGAATGTAATGTAACACACACCCATACAATGCGCACCACCCCGTGATGTTTTTCTCAGTCCTACTAGTGAATGTAATGTAACACACACCCATACAATGCGCACCACCCCGTGATGTTTTTCACACTCCTACTAGTGAATGTAATGTAACACACACCCATACAATGCGCACCACCCCGTGATGTTTTTCTCACTCCTACTAGTGAATCCAATGTAACACACACCCATACAATGCGCACCACCCCGTGATGTTTTTCTCACTCCTACTAGTGAATCCAATGTAACACACACCCATACAAAGCGCACCACCCCGTGATGTTTTTCTCACTCCTACTAGTGAATCCAATGTAACACACACCCATACAATGCGCACCACCCCGTGATGTTTTTCTCACTCCTACTAGTGAATCCAATGTAACACACACCCATACAATGCGCACCACCCCGTGATGTTTTTCTCACTCCTACTAGTGAATGTAATGTAACACACACCCTTACAATGCGCACCACCCCGTGATGTTTTTCTCACTCCTACTAGTGAATCCAATGTAACACACACCCATACAATGCGCACCACCCCGTGATGGTTTTCTCACTCCTACTAGTGAATCCAATGTAACACACACCCATACAATGCGCACCACCCCGTGATGGTTTTCTCACTCCTACTAGTGAATCGATTGTAACACACACCCATACAATGCGCACCACCCCGTGATGTTTTTCTCACTCCTACTAGTGAATCGATTGTAACACACACCCATACAATGCGCACCACACCGTGATGTTTTTCTCACTCCTACTAGTGAATCTAATGTAACACACACCCATATAATGCGCACCACCCCGTGATGTTTTTCTCACTGCTACTAGTGAATGTAATGTAACACACACCCATACAATGCGCACCACCCCGTGATGTTTTTCTCACTGCTACTAGTGAATCTAATGTAACACACACCCATACAATGCGCACCACCCCGTGATGTTTTTCTCGCTGCTACTAGTGAATCTAATGTAACACACACCCATACAATGCGCACCACCCCGTGATGTTTTTCTCGCTGCTACTAGTGAATCTAATGTAACACACACCCATACAATGTGCACCACCCCGTGATGTTTTTCTCAGTCCTACTAGTGAATGTAATGTAACACACACCCATACAATGCGCACCACCCCGTGATGTTTTTCTCACTCCTACTAGTGAATGTAATGTAACACACACCCATACAATGCGCACCACCCCGTGATGTTTTTCTCACTCCTACTAGTGAATCCAATGTAACACACACCCATACAATGCGCACCACCCCGTGATGTTTTTCTCACTTCTACTAGTGAATCCAATGTAACACACACCCATACAAAGCGCACCACCCCGTGATGTTTTTCTCACTCCTACTAGTGAATCCAATGTAACACACACCCATACAATGCGCACCACCCCGTGATGTTTTTCTCACTCCTACTAGTGAATCCAATGTAACACACACCCATACAATGCGCACCACCCCGTGATGTTTTTCTCACTCCTACTAGTGAATGTAATGTAACACACACCCTTACAATGCGCACCACCCCGTGATGTTTTTCTCACTCCTACTAGTGAATCCAATGTAACACACACCCATACAATGCGCACCACCCCGTGATGGTTTTCTCACTCCTACTAGTGAATCCAATGTAACACACACCCATACAATGCGCACCACCCCGTGATGGTTTTCTCACTCCTACTAGTGAATCGATTGTAACACACATCCATACAATGCGCACCACCCCGTGATGTTTTTCTCACTCCTACTAGTGAATCGATTGTAACACACACCCATACAATGCGCACCACACCGTGATGTTTTTCTCACTCCTACTAGTGAATCTAATGTAACACACACCCATACAATGCGCACCACCCCGTGATGTTTTTCTCACTGCTACTAGTGAATGTAATGTAACACACACCCATACAATGCGCACCACCCCGTGATGTTTTTCTCGCTGCTACTAGTGAATCTAATGTAACACACACCCATACAATGCGCACCACCCCGTGATGTTTTTCTCGCTGCTACTAGTGAATCTAATGTAACACACACCCATACAATGCGCACCACCCCGTGATGTTTTTCTCGCTGCTACTAGTGAATCTAATGTAACACACACCCATACAATGCGCACCACCCCGTGATGTTTTTCTCACTGCTACTAGTGAATCTAATGTAACACACACCCATACAAGGCGCACCACCCCGTGATTTTTTCTCACTGCTACTAGTGAATGTAATGTAACACACACCCATACAATGCGCACCACCCCGTGATGTTTTTCTCACTCCTACTAGTGAATGTAATGTAACACACACCGATACAATGCGCACCACCCCGTGATGTTTTTCTTACTCCTACTAGTGAATGTAATGTAACACACACCCATACAATGCGCACCACCCCGTGATGTTTTTCTCACTCCTACTAGTGAATGTAATGTAACACACACCCATACAATGCGCACCACCCCGTGATGTTTTTCTCACTCCTACTAGTGAATCCAGTGTAACACACACCCATACAATGCGCACCACCCCGTGATGTTTTTCTCACTCCTACTAGTGAATCCAGTGTAACACACACCCATACAATGCGCACCACCCCGTGATGTTTTTCTCACTCCTACTAGTGAATCCAATGTAACACACACCCATACAATGCGCACCACCCCGTGATGTTTTTCTCACTCCTACTAGTGAATGTAATGTAACACACACCCATACAATGCGCACCTCCCCGTGATGTTTTTCTCACTCCTACTAGTGAATCTAATGTAACACACACCCATACAATGCCCACCACCCCGTGATGTTTTTCTCACTCCTACTAGTGAATCTAATGTAACACACACCCATACAATGCGCACCACCCCGTGATGTTTTTCTCACTCCTACTAGTGAATGTAATGTAACACACACCCATACAATGCGCACCACCCCGTGATGTTTTTCTCACTGCTACTAGTGAATCTAATGCAACACACACCCATACAATGCGCACCACCCCATGATGTTTTTCTCACTGCTACTAGTGAATCTAATGCAACACACACCCATACAATGCGCACCACCCCGTGATGTTTTTCTCACTCCTACTAGTGAATGTAATGTAACACACACCCATACAATGCGCACCACCCCGTGATGTTTTTCTCAATCCTACTAGTGAATGTAATGTAACACACACCCATACAATGCGCACCACCCCGTGATGTTTTTCTCACTCCTACTAGTGAATCCAATGTAACACACACCCATACAATGCGCACCACCCGTGATGTTTTTCTCACTCCTACTAGTTAATGTAATGTAACACACACCCATACAATGCGCACCACCCCGTGACGTTTTTCTCACTCCTACTAGTGAATCTAATGTAACACACACCCATACAATGCGCACCACCCCGTGATGTTTTTCTCACTCCTACTAGTGAATCCAATGTAACACACACCCATACAATGCGCACCACCCCGTGATGTTTTCCTCACTCCTACTAGTGAATCTAATGTAACACACACCCATACAATGCGCACCACCCCGTGATGTTTTTCTCACTGCTACTAGTGAATCTAATGTAACAAACACCCATACAATGCGCACCACCCCGTGATGTTTTTCTAACTGCTACTAGTGAATCCAATGTAACACACACCCATACAATGCGCACCACCCCGTGATGTTTTTCTCACTGCTACTAGTGAATCTAATGTAACAAACACCCATACAATGCGCACCACCCCGTGATGTTTTTCTAACTGCTACTAGTGAATCTAATGTAACAAACACCCATACAATGCGCACCACCCCGTGATGTTTTTCTAACTGCTACTAGTGAATCCAATGTAACACACACCCATACAATGCGCACCACCCCGTGATGTTTTTCTCACTGCTACTAGTGAATGTAATGTAACACACACCCATACAATGCGCACCACCCCGTGATGTTTTTCTCACTGCTACTAGTGAATCTAATGTAACACACACCCATACAATGCGCACCACCCCGTGATGTTTTTCTAACTGCTACTAGTGAATACAATGTAACACACACCCATACAATGCGCACCACACCGTGATGTTTTTCTCACTCCTAATAGTGTATCTAATGTAACAAACACCCATACAATGCGCACCACCCCGTGATGTTTTTCTCACTCCTACTAGTGAATGTAATGTAACACACACCCATACAATGCGCACCACCCCGTGATGTTTTTCTCACTCCTACTAGTGAATGTAATGTAACACACACCCATACAATGCGCACCACCCCGTGATGTTTTTCTCGCTGCTACTAGTGAATCTAATGTAACACACACCCATACAATGCGCACCACCCCGTGATGTTTTTCTCACTGCTACTAGTGAATCTAATGTAACACACTCCCATAAAATGCGCACCACCCCGTGATGTTTTTCTCACTGCTACTAGTGAATGTAATGTAACACACACCCATACAATGCGCACCACCCCGTGATGTTTTTCTCACTGCTACTAGTGAATGTAATGTAACACACACCCATACAATGCGCACCACCCCGTGATGTTTTTCTCACTGCTACTAGTGAATGTAATGTAACACACACCCATACAATGCGCACCACCCCGTGATGTTTTTCTCACTGCTACTAGTGAATCTAATGTAACACACACCCATACAATGCGCCCCACCCCGTGATGTTTTTCTCACTGCTACTAGTGAATCTAATGTAACACACACCCATACAATGCGCACCACCCCGTGATGTTTTTTTCACTCCTACTAGTGAATGTAATGTAACACACACCCATACAATGCGCACCACCCCGTGATGTTTTTCTCAGTCCTACTAGTGAATGTAATGTAACACACACCCATACAATGCGCACCACCCCGTGATGTTTTTCTCACTCCTACTAGTGAATGTAATGTAACACACACCCATACAATGCGCACCACCCCGTGATGTTTTTCTAACTCCTACTAGTGAATCCAATGTAACACACACCCATACAATGCGCACCACCCGTGATGTTTTTCTCACTCCTACTAGTGAATCCAATGTAACACACACCCATACAAAGCGCACCACCCCGTGATGTTTTTCTCACTCCTAATAGTGAATCCAATGTAACACACACCCATACAATGCGCACCACCCCGTGATGTTTTTCTCACTCCTACTAGTGAATCCAATGTAACACACACCCATACAATGCGCACCACCCCGTGATGTTTTTCTCACTCCTACTAGTGAATGTAATGTAACACACACCCTTACAATGCGCACCACCCCGTGATGTTTTTCTCACTGCTACTAGTGAATGTAATGTAACACACACCCATACAATGCGCACCACCCCGTGATGTTTTTCTCACTGCTACTAGTGAATGTAATGTAACACACACCCATACAATGCGCACCACCCCGTGATGTTTTTCTCACTGCTACTAGTGAATGTAATGTAACACACACCCATACAATGCGCACCACCCCGTGATGTTTTTCTCACTGCTACTAGTGAATCTAATGTAACACACACCCATACAATGCGCACCACCCCGTGATGTTTTTCTCACTCCTACTAGTGAATGTAATGTAACTCACACCCATACAATGCGCACCACCCCGAGATGTTTTTCTCAATCCTACTAGTGAATGTAATGTAACACACACCCATACAATGCGCACCACCCCGTGATGTTTTTCTCACTCCTACTAATGAATCCAATGTAACACACACCCATACAATGCGCACCACCCCGTGATGTTTTTCTCACTCCTACTAGTGAATGTAATGTAACACACACCCATAAAATGCGCACCTCCCCGTGATGTTTTTCTCACTCCTACTAGTGAATCCAATGTAACACACACCCATACAATGCGCACCACCCCGTGATGTTTTTCTCACTCCTACTAGTGAATGTAATGTAACACACACCCATACAATGCGCACCACCCCGTGATGTTTTTCTCACTCCTACTAGTGAATCTAATGTAACACACACCCATACAATGCGCACCACCCCGTGGTGTTTTTCTCACTGCTACTAGTGAATCTAATGTAACACACACCCATACAATGCGCACCACCCCGTGATGTTTTTCTCACTGCTACTAGTGAATCTAATGTAACACACACCCATACAATGCGCACCACCCCGTGATGTTTTTCTCACTGCTACTAGTGAATGTAATGTAACACACACCCATACAATGCGCACCACCCCGTGATGTTTTTCTCACTGCTACTAGTGAATGTAATGTAACACACACCCATACAATGCGCACCACCCCGTGATGTTTTTCTCACTGCTACTAGTGAATCTAATGCAACACACACCCATACAATGCGCACCACCCCGTGATGTTTTTCTCACTGCTACTAGTGAATCTAATGCAACACACACCCATACAATGCGCACCACCCCGTGATGTTTTTCTCACTCCTACTAGTGAATGTAATGTAACACACACCCATACAATGCGCACCACCCCGTGATGTTTTTCTCAATCCTACTAGTGAATGTAATGTAACACACACCCATACAATGCGCACCACCCCGTGATGTTTTTCTCACTCCTACTAGTGAATCCAATGTAACACACACCCATACAATGCGCACCACCCGTGATGTTTTTCTCACTCCTACTAGTTAATGTAATGTAACACACACCCATACAATGCGCACCACCCCGCGATGTTTTTCTCACTCCTACTAGTGAATCTAATGTAACACACACCCATACAATGCGCACCACCCCGTGATGTTTTTCTCACTCCTACTAGTGAATCCAATGTAACACACACCCATACAATGCGCACCACCCCGTGATGTTTTCCTCACTCCTACTAGTGAATCTAATGTAACACACACCCATACAATGCGCACCACCCCGTGATGTTTTTCTCACTGCTACTAGTGAATCTAATGTAACAAACACCCATACAATGCGCACCACCCCGTGATGTTTTTCTAACTGCTACTAGTGAATCCAATGTAACACACACCCATACAATGCGCACCACCCCGTGATGTTTTTCTCACTGCTACTAGTGGATCTAATGTAACAAACACCCATACAATGCGCACCACCCCGTGATGTTTTTCTAACTGCTACTAGTGAATCTAATGTAACAAACACCCATACAATGCGCACCACCCCGTGATGTTTTTCTAACTGCTACTATTGAATCCAATGTAACACACACCCATACAATGCGCACCACCCCGTGATGTTTTTCTCACTGCTACTAGTGAATGTAATGTAACACACACCCATACAATGCGCACCACCCCGTGATGTTTTTCTCACTGCTACTAGTGAATCTAATGTAACACACACCCATACAATGCGCACCATCCCGTGATGTTTTTCTAACTGCTACTAGTGAATCCAATGTAACACACACCCATACAATGCGCACCACACCGTGATGTTTTTCTCACTCCTACTAGTGTATCTAATGTAACAAACACCCATACAATGCGCACCACCCCGTGATGTTTTTCTCACTCCTACTAGTGAATGTAATGTAACACACACCCATACAATGCGCACCACCCCGTGATGTTTTTCTCACTCCTACTAGTGAATGTAATGTAACACACACCCATACAATGCGCACCACCCCGTGATGTTTTTCTGGCTGCTACTAGTGAATCTAATGTAACACACACCCATACAATGCGCACCACCCCGTGATGTTTTTCTCACTGCTACTAGTGAATCTAATGTAACACACTCCCATAAAATGCGCACCACCCCGTGATGTTTTTCTCACTGCTACTAGTGAATGTAATGTAACACACACCCATACAATGCGCACCACCCCGTGATGTTTTTCTCACTGCTACTAGTGAATGTAATGTAACACACACCCATACAATGCGCACCACCCCGTGATGTTTTTCTCACTGCTACTAGTGAATGTAATGTAACACACACCCATACAATGCGCACCACCCCGTGATGTTTTTCTCACTGCTACTAGTGAATCTAATGTAACACACACCCATACAATGCGCCCCACCCCGTGATGTTTTTCTCACTGCTACTAGTGAATCTAATGTAACACACACCCATACAATGCGCACCACCCCGTGATGTTTTTTTCACTCCTACTAGTGAATGTAATGTAACACACACCCATACAATGCGCACCACCCCGTGATGTTTTTCTCAGTCCTACTAGTGAATGTAATGTAACACACACCCATACAATGCGCACCACCCCGTGATGTTTTTCACACTCCTACTAGTGAATGTAATGTAACACACACCCATACAATGCGCACCACCCCGTGATGTTTTTCTCACTCCTACTAGTGAATCCAATGTAACACACACCCATACAATGCGCACCACCCCGTGATGTTTTTCTCACTCCTACTAGTGAATCCAATGTAACACACACCCATACAAAGCGCACCACCCCGTGATGTTTTTCTCACTCCTACTAGTGAATCCAATGTAACACACACCCATACAATGCGCACCACCCCGTGATGTTTTTCTCACTCCTACTAGTGAATCCAATGTAACACACACCCATACAATGCGCACCACCCCGTGATGTTTTTCTCACTCCTACTAGTGAATGTAATGTAACACACACCCTTACAATGCGCACCACCCCGTGATGTTTTTCTCACTCCTACTAGTGAATCCAATGTAACACACACCCATACAATGCGCACCACCCCGTGATGGTTTTCTCACTCCTACTAGTGAATCCAATGTAACACACACCCATACAATGCGCACCACCCCGTGATGGTTTTCTCACTCCTACTAGTGAATCGATTGTAACACACACCCATACAATGCGCACCACCCCGTGATGTTTTTCTCACTCCTACTAGTGAATCGATTGTAACACACACCCATACAATGCGCACCACACCGTGATGTTTTTCTCACTCCTACTAGTGAATCTAATGTAACACACACCCATATAATGCGCACCACCCCGTGATGTTTTTCTCACTGCTACTAGTGAATGTAATGTAACACACACCCATACAATGCGCACCACCCCGTGATGTTTTTCTCACTGCTACTAGTGAATCTAATGTAACACACACCCATACAATGCGCACCACCCCGTGATGTTTTTCTCGCTGCTACTAGTGAATCTAATGTAACACACACCCATACAATGCGCACCACCCCGTGATGTTTTTCTCGCTGCTACTAGTGAATCTAATGTAACACACACCCATACAATGTGCACCACCCCGTGATGTTTTTCTCAGTCCTACTAGTGAATGTAATGTAACACACACCCATACAATGCGCACCACCCCGTGATGTTTTTCTCACTCCTACTAGTGAATGTAATGTAACACACACCCATACAATGCGCACCACCCCGTGATGTTTTTCTCACTCCTACTAGTGAATCCAATGTAACACACACCCATACAATGCGCACCACCCCGTGATGTTTTTCTCACTCCTACTAGTGAATCCAATGTAACACACACCCATACAAAGCGCACCACCCCGTGATGTTTTTCTCACTCCTACTAGTGAATCCAATGTAACACACACCCATACAATGCGCACCACCCCGTGATGTTTTTCTCACTCCTACTAGTGAATCCAATGTAACACACACCCATACAATGCGCACCACCCCGTGATGTTTTTCTCACTCCTACTAGTGAATGTAATGTAACACACACCCTTACAATGCGCACCACCCCGTGATGTTTTTCTCACTCCTACTAGTGAATCCAATGTAACACACACCCATACAATGCGCACCACCCCGTGATGGTTTTCTCACTCCTACTAGTGAATCCAATGTAACACACACCCATACAATGCGCACCACCCCGTGATGGTTTTCTCACTCCTACTAGTGAATCGATTGTAACACACACCCATACAATGCGCACCACCCCGTGATGTTTTTCTCACTCCTACTAGTGAATCGATTGTAACACACACCCATACAATGCGCACCACACCGTGATGTTTTTCTCACTCCTACTAGTGAATCTAATGTAACACACACCCATACAATGCGCACCACCCCGTGATGTTTTTCTCCCTGCTACTAGTGAATATAATGTAACACACACCCATACAATGCGCACCACCCCGTGATGTTTTTCTCGCTGCTACTAGTGAATCTAATGTAACACACACCCATACAATGCGCACCACCCCGTGATGTTTTTCTCGCTGCTACTAGTGAATCTAATGTAACACACACCCATACAATGCGCACCACCCCGTGATGTTTTTCTCGCTGCTACTAGTGAATCTAATGTAACACACACCCATACAATGCGCACCACCCCGTGATGTTTTTCTCACTGCTACTAGTGAATCTAATGCAACACACACCCATACAATGCGCACCACCCCGTGATGTTTTTCTCACTGCTACTAGTGAATCTAATGCAACACACACCCATACAATGCGCACCACCCCGTGATGTTTTTCTCACTCCTACTAGTGAATGTAATGTAACACACACCCATACAATGCGCACCACCCCGTGATGTTTTTCTCAATCCTACTAGTGAATGTAATGTAACACACACCCATACAATGCGCACCACCCCGTGATGTTTTTCTCACTCCTACTAGTGAATCCAATGTAACACACACCCATACAATGCGCACCACCCGTGATGTTTTTCTCACTCCTACTAGTTAATGTAATGTAACACACACCCATACAATGCGCACCACCCCGCGATGTTTTTCTCACTCCTACTAGTGAATCTAATGTAACACACACCCATACAATGCGCACCACCCCGTGATGTTTTTCTCACTCCTACTAGTGAATCCAATGTAACACACACCCATACAATGCGCACCACCCCGTGATGTTTTCCTCACTCCTACTAGTGAATCTAATGTAACACACACCCATACAATGCGCACCACCCCGTGATGTTTTTCTCACTGCTACTAGTGAATCTAATGTAACAAACACCCATACAATGCGCACCACCCCGTGATGTTTTTCTAACTGCTACTAGTGAATCCAATGTAACACACACCCATACAATGCGCACCACCCCGTGATGTTTTTCTCACTGCTACTAGTGAATCTAATGTAACAAACACCCATACAATGCGCACCACCCCGTGATGTTTTTCTAACTGCTACTAGTGAATCTAATGTAACAAACACCCATACAATGCGCACCACCCCGTGATGTTTTTCTAACTGCTACTATTGAATCCAATGTAACACACACCCATACAATGCGCACCACCCCGTGATGTTTTTCTCACTGCTACTAGTGAATGTAATGTAACACACACCCATACAATGCGCACCACCCCGTGATGTTTTTCTCACTGCTACTAGTGAATCTAATGTAACACACACCCATACAATGCGCACCATCCCGTGATGTTTTTCTAACTGCTACTAGTGAATCCAATGTAACACACACCCATACAATGCGCACCACACCGTGATGTTTTTCTCACTCCTACTAGTGTATCTAATGTAACAAACACCCATACAATGCGCACCACCCCGTGATGTTTTTCTCACTCCTACTAGTGAATGTAATGTAACACACAGCCATAGAATGCGCACCACCCCGTGATGTTTTTCTCACTCCTACTAGTGAATGTAATGTAACACACACCCATACAATGCGCACCACCCCGTGATGTTTTTCTGGCTGCTACTAGTGAATCTAATGTAACACACACCCATACAATGCGCACCACCCCGTGATGTTTTTCTCACTGCTACTAGTGAATCTAATGTAACACACTCCCATAAAATGCGCACCACCCCGTGATGTTTTTCTCACTGCTACTAGTGAATGTAATGTAACACACACCCATACAATGCGCACCACCCCGTGATGTTTTTCTCACTGCTACTAGTGAATGTAATGTAACACACACCCATACAATGCGCACCACCCCGTGATGTTTTTCTCACTGCTACTAGTGAATGTAATGTAACACACACCCATACAATGCGCACCACCCCGTGATGTTTTTCTCACTGCTACTAGTGAATCTAATGTAACACACACCCATACAATGCGCCCCACCCCGTGATGTTTTTCTCACTGCTACTAGTGAATCTAATGTAACACACACCCATACAATGCGCACCACCCCGTGATGTTTTTTTCACTCCTACTAGTGAATGTAATGTAACACACACCCATACAATGCGCACCACCCCGTGATGTTTTTCTCAGTCCTACTAGTGAATGTAATGTAACACACACCCATACAATGCGCACCACCCCGTGATGTTTTTCACACTCCTACTAGTGAATGTAATGTAACACACACCCATACAATGCGCACCACCCCGTGATGTTTTTCTCACTCCTACTAGTGAATCCAATGTAACACACACCCATACAATGCGCACCACCCCGTGATGTTTTTCTCACTCCTACTAGTGAATCCAATGTAACACACACCCATACAAAGCGCACCACCCCGTGATGTTTTTCTCACTCCTACTAGTGAATCCAATGTAACACACACCCATACAATGCGCACCACCCCGTGATGTTTTTCTCACTCCTACTAGTGAATCCAATGTAACACACACCCATACAATGCGCACCACCCCGTGATGTTTTTCTCACTCCTACTAGTGAATGTAATGTAACACACACCCTTACAATGCGCACCACCCCGTGATGTTTTTCTCACTCCTACTAGTGAATCCAATGTAACACACACCCATACAATGCGCACCACCCCGTGATGGTTTTCTCACTCCTACTAGTGAATCCAATGTAACACACACCCATACAATGCGCACCACCCCGTGATGGTTTTCTCACTCCTACTAGTGAATCGATTGTAACACACACCCATACAATGCGCACCACCCCGTGATGTTTTTCTCACTCCTACTAGTGAATCGATTGTAACACACACCCATACAATGCGCACCACACCGTGATGTTTTTCTCACTCCTACTAGTGAATCTAATGTAACACACACCCATATAATGCGCACCACCCCGTGATGTTTTTCTCACTGCTACTAGTGAATGTAATGTAACACACACCCATACAATGCGCACCACCCCGTGATGTTTTTCTCACTGCTACTAGTGAATCTAATGTAACACACACCCATACAATGCGCACCACCCCGTGATGTTTTTCTCGCTGCTACTAGTGAATCTAATGTAACACACACCCATACAATGCGCACCACCCCGTGATGTTTTTCTCGCTGCTACTAGTGAATCTAATGTAACACACACCCATACAATGTGCACCACCCCGTGATGTTTTTCTCAGTCCTACTAGTGAATGTAATGTAACACACACCCATACAATGCGCACCACCCCGTGATGTTTTTCTCACTCCTACTAGTGAATGTAATGTAACACACACCCATACAATGCGCACCACCCCGTGATGTTTTTCTCACTCCTACTAGTGAATCCAATGTAACACACACCCATACAATGCGCACCACCCCGTGATGTTTTTCTCACTCCTACTAGTGAATCCAATGTAACACACACCCATACAAAGCGCACCACCCCGTGATGTTTTTCTCACTCCTACTAGTGAATCCAATGTAACACACACCCATACAATGCGCACCACCCCGTGATGTTTTTCTCACTCCTACTAGTGAATCCAATGTAACACACACCCATACAATGCGCACCACCCCGTGATGTTTTTCTCACTCCTACTAGTGAATGTAATGTAACACACACCCTTACAATGCGCACCACCCCGTGATGTTTTTCTCACTCCTACTAGTGAATCCAATGTAACACACACCCATACAATGCGCACCACCCCGTGATGGTTTTCTCACTCCTACTAGTGAATCCAATGTAACACACACCCATACAATGCGCACCACCCCGTGATGGTTTTCTCACTCCTACTAGTGAATCGATTGTAACACACACCCATACAATGCGCACCACCCCGTGATGTTTTTCTCACTCCTACTAGTGAATCGATTGTAACACACACCCATACAATGCGCACCACACCGTGATGTTTTTCTCACTCCTACTAGTGAATCTAATGTAACACACACCCATACAATGCGCACCACCCCGTGATGTTTTTCTCCCTGCTACTAGTGAATGTAATGTAACACACACCCATACAATGCGCACCACCCCGTGATGTTTTTCTCGCTGCTACTAGTGAATCTAATGTAACACACACCCATACAATGCGCACCACCCCGTGATGTTTTTCTCGCTGCTACTAGTGAATCTAATGTAACACACACCCATACAATGCGCACCACCCCGTGATGTTTTTCTCGCTGCTACTAGTGAATCTAATGTAACACACACCCATACAATGCGCACCACCCCGTGATGTTTTTCTCACTGCTACTAGTGAATCTAATGTAACACACACCCATACAAGGCGCACCACCCCGTGATTTTTTCTCACTGCTACTAGTGAATGTAATGTAACACACACCCATACAATGCGCACCACCCCGTGATGTTTTTCTCACTCCTACTAGTGAATGTAATGTAACACACACCGATACAATGCGCACCACCCCGTGATGTTTTTCTTACTCCTACTAGTGAATGTAATGTAACACACACCCATACAATGCGCACCACCCCGTGATGTTTTTCTCACTCCTACTAGTGAATGTAATGTAACACACACCCATACAATGCGCACCACCCCGTGATGTTTTTCTCACTCCTACTAGTGAATCCAGTGTAACACACACCCATACAATGCGCACCACCCCGTGATGTTTTTCTCACTCCTACTAGTGAATCCAGTGTAACACACACCCATACAATGCGCACCACCCCGTGATGTTTTTCTCACTCCTACTAGTGAATCCAATGTAACACACACCCATACAATGCGCACCACCCCGTGATGTTTTTCTCACTCCTACTAGTGAATCCAATGTAACACACACCCATACAAAGCGCACCACCCCGTGATGTTTTTCTCACTCCTAATAGTGAATCCAATGTAACACACACCCATACAATGCGCACCACCCCGTGATGTTTTTCTCACTCCTACTAGTGAATCCAATGTAACACACACCCATACAATGCGCACCACCCCGTGATGTTTTTCTCACTCCTACTAGTGAATGTAATGTAACACACACCCTTACAATGCGCACCACCCCGTGATGTTTTTCTCACTGCTACTAGTGAATGTAATGTAACACACACCCATACAATGCGCACCACCCCGTGATGTTTTTCTCACTGCTACTAGTGAATGTAATGTAACACACACCCATACAATGCGCACCACCCCGTGATGTTTTTCTCACTGCTACTAGTGAATGTAATGTAACACACACCCATACAATGCGCACCACCCCGTGATGTTTTTCTCACTGCTACTAGTGAATCTAATGTAACACACACCCATACAATGCGCACCACCCCGTGATGTTTTTCTCACTCCTACTAGTGAATGTAATGTAACTCACACCCATACAATGCGCACCACCCCGAGATGTTTTTCTCAATCCTACTAGTGAATGTAATGTAACACACACCCATACAATGCGCACCACCCCGTGATGTTTTTCTCACTCCTACTAATGAATCCAATGTAACACACACCCATACAATGCGCACCACCCCGTGATGTTTTTCTCACTCCTACTAGTGAATGTAATGTAACACACACCCATAAAATGCGCACCTCCCCGTGATGTTTTTCTCACTCCTACTAGTGAATCCAATGTAACACACACCCATACAATGCGCACCACCCCGTGATGTTTTTCTCACTCCTACTAGTGAATGTAATGTAACACACACCCATACAATGCGCACCACCCCGTGATGTTTTTCTCACTCCTACTAGTGAATCTAATGTAACACACACCCATACAATGCGCACCACCCCGTGGTGTTTTTCTCACTGCTACTAGTGAATCTAATGTAACACACACCCATACAATGCGCACCACCCCGTGATGTTTTTCTCACTGCTACTAGTGAATCTAATGTAACACACACCCATACAATGCGCACCACCCCGTGATGTTTTTCTCACTGCTACTAGTGAATGTAATGTAACACACACCCATACAATGCGCACCACCCCGTGATGTTTTTCTCACTGCTACTAGTGAATGTAATGTAACACACACCCATACAATGCGCACCACCCCGTGATGTTTTTCTCACTGCTACTAGTGAATCTAATGCAACACACACCCATACAATGCGCACCACCCCGTGATGTTTTTCTCACTGCTACTAGTGAATCTAATGCAACACACACCCATACAATGCGCACCACCCCGTGATGTTTTTCTCACTCCTACTAGTGAATGTAATGTAACACACACCCATACAATGCGCACCACCCCGTGATGTTTTTCTCAATCCTACTAGTGAATGTAATGTAACACACACCCATACAATGCGCACCACCCCGTGATGTTTTTCTCACTCCTACTAGTGAATCCAATGTAACACACACCCATACAATGCGCACCACCCGTGATGTTTTTCTCACTCCTACTAGTTAATGTAATGTAACACACACCCATACAATGCGCACCACCCCGCGATGTTTTTCTCACTCCTACTAGTGAATCTAATGTAACACACACCCATACAATGCGCACCACCCCGTGATGTTTTTCTCACTCCTACTAGTGAATCCAATGTAACACACACCCATACAATGCGCACCACCCCGTGATGTTTTCCTCACTCCTACTAGTGAATCTAATGTAACACACACCCATACAATGCGCACCACCCCGTGATGTTTTTCTCACTGCTACTAGTGAATCTAATGTAACAAACACCCATACAATGCGCACCACCCCGTGATGTTTTTCTAACTGCTACTAGTGAATCCAATGTAACACACACCCATACAATGCGCACCACCCCGTGATGTTTTTCTCACTGCTACTAGTGGATCTAATGTAACAAACACCCATACAATGCGCACCACCCCGTGATGTTTTTCTAACTGCTACTAGTGAATCTAATGTAACAAACACCCATACAATGCGCACCACCCCGTGATGTTTTTCTAACTGCTACTATTGAATCCAATGTAACACACACCCATACAATGCGCACCACCCCGTGATGTTTTTCTCACTGCTACTAGTGAATGTAATGTAACACACACCCATACAATGCGCACCACCCCGTGATGTTTTTCTCACTGCTACTAGTGAATCTAATGTAACACACACCCATACAATGCGCACCATCCCGTGATGTTTTTCTAACTGCTACTAGTGAATCCAATGTAACACACACCCATACAATGCGCACCACACCGTGATGTTTTTCTCACTCCTACTAGTGTATCTAATGTAACAAACACCCATACAATGCGCACCACCCCGTGATGTTTTTCTCACTCCTACTAGTGAATGTAATGTAACACACACCCATACAATGCGCACCACCCCGTGATGTTTTTCTCACTCCTACTAGTGAATGTAATGTAACACACACCCATACAATGCGCACCACCCCGTGATGTTTTTCTGGCTGCTACTAGTGAATCTAATGTAACACACACCCATACAATGCGCACCACCCCGTGATGTTTTTCTCACTGCTACTAGTGAATCTAATGTAACACACTCCCATAAAATGCGCACCACCCCGTGATGTTTTTCTCACTGCTACTAGTGAATGTAATGTAACACACACCCATACAATGCGCACCACCCCGTGATGTTTTTCTCACTGCTACTAGTGAATGTAATGTAACACACACCCATACAATGCGCACCACCCCGTGATGTTTTTCTCACTGCTACTAGTGAATGTAATGTAACACACACCCATACAATGCGCACCACCCCGTGATGTTTTTCTCACTGCTACTAGTGAATCTAATGTAACACACACCCATACAATGCGCCCCACCCCGTGATGTTTTTCTCACTGCTACTAGTGAATCTAATGTAACACACACCCATACAATGCGCACCACCCCGTGATGTTTTTTTCACTCCTACTAGTGAATGTAATGTAACACACACCCATACAATGCGCACCACCCCGTGATGTTTTTCTCAGTCCTACTAGTGAATGTAATGTAACACACACCCATACAATGCGCACCACCCCGTGATGTTTTTCACACTCCTACTAGTGAATGTAATGTAACACACACCCATACAATGCGCACCACCCCGTGATGTTTTTCTCACTCCTACTAGTGAATCCAATGTAACACACACCCATACAATGCGCACCACCCCGTGATGTTTTTCTCACTCCTACTAGTGAATCCAATGTAACACACACCCATACAAAGCGCACCACCCCGTGATGTTTTTCTCACTCCTACTAGTGAATCCAATGTAACACACACCCATACAATGCGCACCACCCCGTGATGTTTTTCTCACTCCTACTAGTGAATCCAATGTAACACACACCCATACAATGCGCACCACCCCGTGATGTTTTTCTCACTCCTACTAGTGAATGTAATGTAACACACACCCTTACAATGCGCACCACCCCGTGATGTTTTTCTCACTCCTACTAGTGAATCCAATGTAACACACACCCATACAATGCGCACCACCCCGTGATGGTTTTCTCACTCCTACTAGTGAATCCAATGTAACACACACCCATACAATGCGCACCACCCCGTGATGGTTTTCTCACTCCTACTAGTGAATCGATTGTAACACACACCCATACAATGCGCACCACCCCGTGATGTTTTTCTCACTCCTACTAGTGAATCGATTGTAACACACACCCATACAATGCGCACCACACCGTGATGTTTTTCTCACTCCTACTAGTGAATCTAATGTAACACACACCCATATAATGCGCACCACCCCGTGATGTTTTTCTCACTGCTACTAGTGAATGTAATGTAACACACACCCATACAATGCGCACCACCCCGTGATGTTTTTCTCACTGCTACTAGTGAATCTAATGTAACACACACCCATACAATGCGCACCACCCCGTGATGTTTTTCTCGCTGCTACTAGTGAATCTAATGTAACACACACCCATACAATGCGCACCACCCCGTGATGTTTTTCTCGCTGCTACTAGTGAATCTAATGTAACACACACCCATACAATGTGCACCACCCCGTGATGTTTTTCTCAGTCCTACTAGTGAATGTAATGTAACACACACCCATACAATGCGCACCACCCCGTGATGTTTTTCTCACTCCTACTAGTGAATGTAATGTAACACACACCCATACAATGCGCACCACCCCGTGATGTTTTTCTCACTCCTACTAGTGAATCCAATGTAACACACACCCATACAATGCGCACCACCCCGTGATGTTTTTCTCACTCCTACTAGTGAATCCAATGTAACACACACCCATACAAAGCGCACCACCCCGTGATGTTTTTCTCACTCCTACTAGTGAATCCAATGTAACACACACCCATACAATGCGCACCACCCCGTGATGTTTTTCTCACTCCTACTAGTGAATCCAATGTAACACACACCCATACAATGCGCACCACCCCGTGATGTTTTTCTCACTCCTACTAGTGAATGTAATGTAACACACACCCTTACAATGCGCACCACCCCGTGATGTTTTTCTCACTCCTACTAGTGAATCCAATGTAACACACACCCATACAATGCGCACCACCCCGTGATGGTTTTCTCACTCCTACTAGTGAATCCAATGTAACACACACCCATACAATGCGCACCACCCCGTGATGGTTTTCTCACTCCTACTAGTGAATCGATTGTAACACACACCCATACAATGCGCACCACCCCGTGATGTTTTTCTCACTCCTACTAGTGAATCGATTGTAACACACACCCATACAATGCGCACCACACCGTGATGTTTTTCTCACTCCTACTAGTGAATCTAATGTAACACACACCCATACAATGCGCACCACCCCGTGATGTTTTTCTCCCTGCTACTAGTGAATATAATGTAACACACACCCATACAATGCGCACCACCCCGTGATGTTTTTCTCGCTGCTACTAGTGAATCTAATGTAACACACACCCATACAATGCGCACCACCCCGTGATGTTTTTCTCGCTGCTACTAGTGAATCTAATGTAACACACACCCATACAATGCGCACCACCCCGTGATGTTTTTCTCGCTGCTACTAGTGAATCTAATGTAACACACACCCATACAATGCGCACCACCCCGTGATGTTTTTCTCACTGCTACTAGTGAATCTAATGCAACACACACCCATACAATGCGCACCACCCCGTGATGTTTTTCTCACTGCTACTAGTGAATCTAATGCAACACACACCCATACAATGCGCACCACCCCGTGATGTTTTTCTCACTCCTACTAGTGAATGTAATGTAACACACACCCATACAATGCGCACCACCCCGTGATGTTTTTCTCAATCCTACTAGTGAATGTAATGTAACACACACCCATACAATGCGCACCACCCCGTGATGTTTTTCTCACTCCTACTAGTGAATCCAATGTAACACACACCCATACAATGCGCACCACCCGTGATGTTTTTCTCACTCCTACTAGTTAATGTAATGTAACACACACCCATACAATGCGCACCACCCCGCGATGTTTTTCTCACTCCTACTAGTGAATCTAATGTAACACACACCCATACAATGCGCACCACCCCGTGATGTTTTTCTCACTCCTACTAGTGAATCCAATGTAACACACACCCATACAATGCGCACCACCCCGTGATGTTTTCCTCACTCCTACTAGTGAATCTAATGTAACACACACCCATACAATGCGCACCACCCCGTGATGTTTTTCTCACTGCTACTAGTGAATCTAATGTAACAAACACCCATACAATGCGCACCACCCCGTGATGTTTTTCTAACTGCTACTAGTGAATCCAATGTAACACACACCCATACAATGCGCACCACCCCGTGATGTTTTTCTCACTGCTACTAGTGAATCTAATGTAACAAACACCCATACAATGCGCACCACCCCGTGATGTTTTTCTAACTGCTACTAGTGAATCTAATGTAACAAACACCCATACAATGCGCACCACCCCGTGATGTTTTTCTAACTGCTACTATTGAATCCAATGTAACACACACCCATACAATGCGCACCACCCCGTGATGTTTTTCTCACTGCTACTAGTGAATGTAATGTAACACACACCCATACAATGCGCACCACCCCGTGATGTTTTTCTCACTGCTACTAGTGAATCTAATGTAACACACACCCATACAATGCGCACCATCCCGTGATGTTTTTCTAACTGCTACTAGTGAATCCAATGTAACACACACCCATACAATGCGCACCACACCGTGATGTTTTTCTCACTCCTACTAGTGTATCTAATGTAACAAACACCCATACAATGCGCACCACCCCGTGATGTTTTTCTCACTCCTACTAGTGAATGTAATGTAACACACAGCCATAGAATGCGCACCACCCCGTGATGTTTTTCTCACTCCTACTAGTGAATGTAATGTAACACACACCCATACAATGCGCACCACCCCGTGATGTTTTTCTGGCTGCTACTAGTGAATCTAATGTAACACACACCCATACAATGCGCACCACCCCGTGATGTTTTTCTCACTGCTACTAGTGAATCTAATGTAACACACTCCCATAAAATGCGCACCACCCCGTGATGTTTTTCTCACTGCTACTAGTGAATGTAATGTAACACACACCCATACAATGCGCACCACCCCGTGATGTTTTTCTCACTGCTACTAGTGAATGTAATGTAACACACACCCATACAATGCGCACCACCCCGTGATGTTTTTCTCACTGCTACTAGTGAATGTAATGTAACACACACCCATACAATGCGCACCACCCCGTGATGTTTTTCTCACTGCTACTAGTGAATCTAATGTAACACACACCCATACAATGCGCCCCACCCCGTGATGTTTTTCTCACTGCTACTAGTGAATCTAATGTAACACACACCCATACAATGCGCACCACCCCGTGATGTTTTTTTCACTCCTACTAGTGAATGTAATGTAACACACACCCATACAATGCGCACCACCCCGTGATGTTTTTCTCAGTCCTACTAGTGAATGTAATGTAACACACACCCATACAATGCGCACCACCCCGTGATGTTTTTCACACTCCTACTAGTGAATGTAATGTAACACACACCCATACAATGCGCACCACCCCGTGATGTTTTTCTCACTCCTACTAGTGAATCCAATGTAACACACACCCATACAATGCGCACCACCCCGTGATGTTTTTCTCACTCCTACTAGTGAATCCAATGTAACACACACCCATACAAAGCGCACCACCCCGTGATGTTTTTCTCACTCCTACTAGTGAATCCAATGTAACACACACCCATACAATGCGCACCACCCCGTGATGTTTTTCTCACTCCTACTAGTGAATCCAATGTAACACACACCCATACAATGCGCACCACCCCGTGATGTTTTTCTCACTCCTACTAGTGAATGTAATGTAACACACACCCTTACAATGCGCACCACCCCGTGATGTTTTTCTCACTCCTACTAGTGAATCCAATGTAACACACACCCATACAATGCGCACCACCCCGTGATGGTTTTCTCACTCCTACTAGTGAATCCAATGTAACACACACCCATACAATGCGCACCACCCCGTGATGGTTTTCTCACTCCTACTAGTGAATCGATTGTAACACACACCCATACAATGCGCACCACCCGTGATGTTTTTCTCACTCCTACTAGTGAATCGATTGTAACACACACCCATACAATGCGCACCACACCGTGATGTTTTTCTCACTCCTACTAGTGAATCTAATGTAACACACACCCATATAATGCGCACCACCCCGTGATGTTTTTCTCACTGCTACTAGTGAATGTAATGTAACACACACCCATACAATGCGCACCACCCCGTGATGTTTTTCTCACTGCTACTAGTGAATCTAATGTAACACACACCCATACAATGCGCACCACCCCGTGATGTTTTTCTCGCTGCTACTAGTGAATCTAATGTAACACACACCCATACAATGCGCACCACCCCGTGATGTTTTTCTCGCTGCTACTAGTGAATCTAATGTAACACACACCCATACAATGTGCACCACCCCGTGATGTTTTTCTCAGTCCTACTAGTGAATGTAATGTAACACACACCCATACAATGCGCACCACCCCGTGATGTTTTTCTCACTCCTACTAGTGAATGTAATGTAACACACACCCATACAATGCGCACCACCCCGTGATGTTTTTCTCACTCCTACTAGTGAATCCAATGTAACACACACCCATACAATGCGCACCACCCCGTGATGTTTTTCTCACTCCTACTAGTGAATCCAATGTAACACACACCCATACAAAGCGCACCACCCCGTGATGTTTTTCTCACTCCTACTAGTGAATCCAATGTAACACACACCCATACAATGCGCACCACCCCGTGATGTTTTTCTCACTCCTACTAGTGAATCCAATGTAACACACACCCATACAATGCGCACCACCCCGTGATGTTTTTCTCACTCCTACTAGTGAATGTAATGTAACACACACCCTTACAATGCGCACCACCCCGTGATGTTTTTCTCACTCCTACTAGTGAATCCAATGTAACACACACCCATACAATGCGCACCACCCCGTGATGGTTTTCTCACTCCTACTAGTGAATCCAATGTAACACACACCCATACAATGCGCACCACCCCGTGATGGTTTTCTCACTCCTACTAGTGAATCGATTGTAACACACACCCATACAATGCGCACCACCCCGTGATGTTTTTCTCACTCCTACTAGTGAATCGATTGTAACACACACCCATACAATGCGCACCACACCGTGATGTTTTTCTCACTCCTACTAGTGAATCTAATGTAACACACACCCATACAATGCGCACCACCCCGTGATGTTTTTCTCCCTGCTACTAGTGAATGTAATGTAACACACACCCATACAATGCGCACCACCCCGTGATGTTTTTCTCGCTGCTACTAGTGAATCTAATGTAACACACACCCATACAATGCGCACCACCCCGTGATGTTTTTCTCGCTGCTACTAGTGAATCTAATGTAACACACACCCATACAATGCGCACCACCCCGTGATGTTTTTCTCGCTGCTACTAGTGAATCTAATGTAACACACACCCATACAATGCGCACCACCCCGTGATGTTTTTCTCACTGCTACTAGTGAATCTAATGTAACACACACCCATACAAGGCGCACCACCCCGTGATTTTTTCTCACTGCTACTAGTGAATGTAATGTAACACACACCCATACAATGCGCACCACCCCGTGATGTTTTTCTCACTCCTACTAGTGAATGTAATGTAACACACACCGATACAATGCGCACCACCCCGTGATGTTTTTCTTACTCCTACTAGTGAATGTAATGTAACACACACCCATACAATGCGCACCACCCCGTGATGTTTTTCTCACTCCTACTAGTGAATGTAATGTAACACACACCCATACAATGCGCACCACCCCGTGATGTTTTTCTCACTCCTACTAGTGAATCCAGTGTAACACACACCCATACAATGCGCACCACCCCGTGATGTTTTTCTCACTCCTACTAGTGAATCCAGTGTAACACACACCCATACAATGCGCACCACCCCGTGATGTTTTTCTCACTCCTACTAGTGAATCCAATGTAACACACACCCATACAATGCGCACCACCCCGTGATGTTTTTCTCACTCCTACTAGTGAATGTATTGTAACACACACCCATACAATGCGCACCTCCCCGTGATGTTTTTCTCACTCCTACTAGTGAATCTAATGTAACACACACCCATACAATGCCCACCACCCCGTGATGTTTTTCTCACTCCTACTAGTGAATCTAATGTAACACACACCCATACAATGCGCACCACCCCGTGATGTTTTTCTCACTCCTACTAGTGAATGTAATGTAACACACACCCATACAATGCGCACCACACCGTGATGTTTTTCTCACTCCTACTAGTGAATGTAATGTAACACACACCCATACAATGCGCACCACCACGTGATGTTTTTCTCACTCCTACTAGTGAATCTAATGTAACACACACCCATACAATGCGCACCACCCCGTGATGTTTTTCTCACTGCTACTAGTGAATCTAATGTAACACACACCCATACAATGCGCACCACCCCGTGATGTTTTTCTCACTGCTACTAGTGAATCTAATGTAACACACACCCATACAATGCGCCCCACCCCGTGATGTTTTTCTCACTGGTACTAGTGAATGTAATGTAACACACACCCATACAATGCGCACCACCCCGTGATGTTTTTCTCACTGCTACTAGTGAATCTAATGTAACACACACCCATACAATGCGCCCCACCCCGTGATGTTTTTCTCACTGCTACTAGTGAATCTAATGTAACACACACCCATACAATGCGCACCACCCCGTGATGTTTTTTTCACTCCTACTAGTGAATGTAATGTAACACACACCCATACAATGCGCACCACCCCGTGATGTTTTTCTCAGTCCTACTAGTGAATGTAATGTAACACACACCCATACAATGCGCACCACCCCGTGATGTTTTTCTCACTCCTACTAGTGAATGTAATGTAACACACACCCATACAATGCGCACCACCCCGTGATGTTTTTCTCACTCCTACTAGTGAATCCAATGTAACACACACCCATACAATGCGCACCACCCCGTGATGTTTTTCTCACTCCTACTAGTGAATCCAATGTAACACAAACCCATATAAAGCGCACCACCCCGTGATGTTTTTCTCACTCCTACTAGTGAATCCAATGTAACACACACCCATACAATGCGCACCACCCCGTGATGTTTTTCTCACTCCTACTAGTGAATCCAATGTAACACACACCCATACAATGCGCACCACCCCGTGATGTTTTTCTCACTCCTACTAGTGAATGTAATGTAACACACACCCTTACAATGCGCACCACCCCGTGATGTTTTTCTCACTCCTACTAGTGAATCCAATGTAACACACACCCATACAATGCGCACCACCCCGTGATGGTTTTCCCACTCCTACTAGTGAATCCAATGTAACACACACCCATACAATGCGCACCACCCCGTGATGGTTTTCTCACTCCTACTAGTGAATCGATTGTAACACACACCCATACAATGCGCACCACCCCGTGATGTTTTTCTCACTCCTACTAGTGAATCAATTGTAACACACACCCATACAATGCGCACCACCCCGTGATGTTTTTCTCACTCCTACTAGTGAATGTAATGTAACACACACCCATACAATGCGCACCACCCCGTGATGTTTTTCTCAATCCTACTAGTGAATGTAATGTAACACACACCCATACAATGCGCACCACCCCGTATGTTTTTCTCACTCCTACTAGTGAATCCAATGTAACACACACCCATACAATGCGCACCACCACGTGATGTTTTTCTCACTCCTACTAGTGAATCCAATGTAACACACACCCATACAATGCGCACCACCCCGTGATGTTTTTCTCACTCCTACTAGTGAATCCAATGTAACACACACCCATACAATGCGCACCACCCCGTGATGTTTTTCTCACTCCTACTAGTGAATCCAATGTAACACACACCCATACAATGCGCACCACCCCGTGATGTTTTTCTCACTCCTACTAGTGAATCTAATGTAACACACACCCATACAATGCGCACAACCCCGTGATGTTTTTCTCACTCCTACTAGTGAATGTAATGTAACACACACCCATACAATGCGCACCACCCCGTGATGTTTTTCTCACTCCTACTAGTGAATCCAATGTAACACACACCCATACAATGCGCACCACCCCGTGATGGTTTTCTCACTCCTACTAGTGAATCCAATGTAACACACACCCATACAATGCGCACCACCCCGTGATGGTTTTCTCACTCCTACTAGTGAATCGATTGTAACACACACCCATACAATGCGCACCACCCCGTGATGTTTTTCTCACTCCTACTAGTGAATCGATTGTAACACACACCCATACAATGCGCACCACACCGTGATGTTTTTCTCACTCCTACTAGTGAATCTAATGTAACACACACCCATACAATGCGCACCACCCCGTGATGTTTTTCTCACTGCTACTAGTGAATCTAATGTAACACACACCCATACAATGCGCACCACCCCGTGATGTTTTTCTCACTGCTACTAGTGAATCTAATGTAACACACACCCATACAATGCGCACCACCCCGTGATGTTTTTCTCGCTACTACTAGTGAATCTAATGTAACACACACCCATACAATGCGCACCACCCCGTGATGTTTTTCTCGCTGCTACTAGTGAATCTAATGTAACACACACCCATACAATGCGCACCACCCCGTGATGTTTTTCTCACTGCTACTAGTGAATCTAATGTAACACACACCCATACAAGGCGCACCACCCCGTGATTTTTTCTCACTGCTACTAGTGAATGTAATGTAACACACACCCATACAATGCGCACCACCCCGTGATGTTTTTCTCACTCCTACTAGTGAATGTAATGTAACACACACCGATACAATGCGCACCACCCCGTGATGTTTTTCTTACTCCTACTAGTGAATGTAATGTAACACACACCCATACAATGCGCACCACCCCGTGATGTTTTTCTCACTCCTACTAGTGAATGTAATGTAACACACACCCATACAATGCGCACCACCCCGTGATGTTTTTCTCACTCCTACTAGTGAATCCAGTGTAACACACACCCATACAATGCGCACCACCCCGTGATGTTTTTCTCACTCCTACTAGTGAATCCAGTGTAACACACACCCATACAATGCGCACCACCCCGTGATGTTTTTCTCACTCCTACTAGTGAATCCAATGTAACACACACCCATACAATGCGCACCACCCCGTGATGTTTTTCTCACTCCTACTAGTGAATGTATTGTAACACACACCCATACAATGCGCACCTCCCCGTGATGTTTTTCTCACTCCTACTAGTGAATCTAATGTAACACACACCCATACAATGCCCACCACCCCGTGATGTTTTTCTCACTCCTACTAGTGAATCTAATGTAACACACACCCATACAATGCGCACCACCCCGTGATGTTTTTCTCACTCCTACTAGTGAATGTAATGTAACACACACCCATACAATGCGCACCACACCGTGATGTTTTTCTCACTCCTACTAGTGAATGTAATGTAACACACACCCATACAATGCGCACCACCACGTGATGTTTTTCTCACTCCTACTAGTGAATCTAATGTAACACACACCCATACAATGCGCACCACCCCGTGATGTTTTTCTCACTGCTACTAGTGAATCTAATGTAACACACACCCATACAATGCGCACCACCCCGTGATGTTTTTCTCACTGCTACTAGTGAATCTAATGTAACACACACCCATACAATGCGCCCCACCCCGTGATGTTTTTCTCACTGGTACTAGTGAATGTAATGTAACACACACCCATACAATGCGCACCACCCCGTGATGTTTTTCTCACTGCTACTAGTGAATCTAATGTAACACACACCCATACAATGCGCCCCACCCCGTGATGTTTTTCTCACTGCTACTAGTGAATCTAATGTAACACACACCCATACAATGCGCACCACCCCGTGATGTTTTTTTCACTCCTACTAGTGAATGTAATGTAACACACACCCATACAATGCGCACCACCCCGTGATGTTTTTCTCAGTCCTACTAGTGAATGTAATGTAACACACACCCATACAATGCGCACCACCCCGTGATGTTTTTCTCACTCCTACTAGTGAATGTAATGTAACACACACCCATACAATGCGCACCACCCCGTGATGTTTTTCTCACTCCTACTAGTGAATCCAATGTAACACACACCCATACAATGCGCACCACCCCGTGATGTTTTTCTCACTCCTACTAGTGAATCCAATGTAACACAAACCCATACAAAGCGCACCACCCCGTGATGTTTTTCTCACTCCTACTAGTGAATCCAATGTAACACACACCCATACAATGCGCACCACCCCGTGATGTTTTTCTCACTCCTACTAGTGAATCCAATGTAACACACACCCATACAATGCGCACCACCCCGTGATGTTTTTCTCACTCCTACTAGTGAATGTAATGTAACACACACCCTTACAATGCGCACCACCCCGTGATGTTTTTCTCACTCCTACTAGTGAATCCAATGTAACACACACCCATACAATGCGCACCACCCCGTGATGGTTTTCCCACTCCTACTAGTGAATCCAATGTAACACACACCCATACAATGCGCACCACCCCGTGATGGTTTTCTCACTCCTACTAGTGAATCGATTGTAACACACACCCATACAATGCGCACCACCCCGTGATGTTTTTCTCACTCCTACTAGTGAATCAATTGTAACACACACCCATACAATGCGCACCACCCCGTGATGTTTTTCTCACTCCTACTAGTGAATGTAATGTAACACACACCCATACAATGCGCACCACCCCGTGATGTTTTTCTCAATCCTACTAGTGAATGTAATGTAACACACACCCATACAATGCGCACCACCCCGTATGTTTTTCTCACTCCTACTAGTGAATCCAATGTAACACACACCCATACAATGCGCACCACCACGTGATGTTTTTCTCACTCCTACTAGTGAATCCAATGTAACACACACCCATACAATGCGCACCACCCCGTGATGTTTTTCTCACTCCTACTAGTGAATCCAATGTAACACACACCCATACAATGCGCACCACCCCGTGATGTTTTTCTCACTCCTACTAGTGAATCCAATGTAACACACACCCATACAATGCGCACCACCCCGTGATGTTTTTCTCACTCCTACTAGTGAATCTAATGTAACACACACCCATACAATGCGCACAACCCCGTGATGTTTTTCTCACTCCTACTAGTGAATCCAATGTAACACACACCCATACAATGCGCACCACCCCGTGATGTTTTTCTCACTCCTACTAGTAAATCCAATGTAACACACACCCATACAATGCGCACCACCCCGTGATGGTTTTCTCACTCCTACTAGTGAATCCAATGTAACACACACCCATACAATGCGCACCACCCCGTGATGGTTTTCTCACTCCTACTAGTGAATCGATTGTAACACACACCCATACAATGCGCACCACCCCGTGATGTTTTTCTCACTCCTACTAGTGAATCGATTGTAACACACACCCATACAATGCGCACCACACCGTGATGTTTTTCTCACTCCTACTAGTGAATCTAATGTAACACACACCCATACAATGCGCACCACCCCGTGATGTTTTTCTCACTGCTACTAGTGAATCTAATGTAACACACACCCATACAATGCGCACCACCCCGTGATGTTTTTCTCACTGCTACTAGTGAATCTAATGTAACACACACCCATACAATGCGCACCACCCCGTGATGTTTTTCTCGCTACTACTAGTGAATCTAATGTAACACACACCCATACAATGCGCACCACCCCGTGATGTTTTTCTCGCTGCTACTAGTGAATCTAATGTAACACACACCCATACAATGCGCACCACCCCGTGATGTTTTTCTCACTGCTACTAGTGAATCTAATGTAACACACACCCATACAAGGCGCACCACCCCGTGATTTTTTCTCACTGCTACTAGTGAATGTAATGTAACACACACCCATACAATGCGCACCACCCCGTGATGTTTTTCTCACTCCTACTAGTGAATGTAATGTAACACACACCCATACAATGCGCACCACCCCGTGATATTTTTCTCACTCCTACTAGTGAATGTAATGTAACACACACCCATACAATGCGCACCACCCCGTGATGTTTTTCTCACTCCTACTAGTGAATGTAATGTAACACACACCCATACAATGCGCACCACCCCGTGATGTTTTTCTCACTCCTACTAGTGAATCCAGTGTAACACACACCCATACAATGCGCACCACCCCGTGATGTTTTTCTCACTCCTACTAGTGAATCCAGTGTAACACACACCCATACAAGGCGCACCACCCCGTGATGTTTTTCTCACTCCTACTAGTGAATCCAATGTAACACACACCCATCCAATGCGCACCTCCCCGTGATGTTTTTCTCACTCCTACTAGTGAATCTAATGTAACACACACCCATACAATGCCCACCACCCCGTGATGTTTTTCTCACTCCTACTAGTGAATCTAATGTAACACACACCCATACAATGCGCACCACCCCGTGATGTTTTTCTCACTCATACTAGGGAATGTAATGTAACACACACCCATACAATGCGCACCACCCCGTGATGTTTTTCTCACTCCTACTAGTGAATGTAATGTAACACACACCCATACAATGCGCACCACCACGTGATGTTTTTCTCACTCCTACTAGTGAATCTAATGTAACACACACCCATACAATGCGCACCACCCCGTGATGTTTTTCTCACTGCTACTAGTGAATCTAATGTAACACACACCCATACAATGCGCACCACCCCGTGATGTTTTTCTCACTGCTACTAGTGAATCTAATGTAACACACACCCATACAATGCGCACCTCCCCGTGTTGTTTTTCTCACTGCTACTAGTGAATGTAATGTAACACACACCCATACAATGCGCACCACCCCGTGATGTTTTTCTCACTGCTACTAGTGAATGTAATGTAACACACACCCATACATTGCGCACCACCCCGTGATGTTTTTCTCACTCCTACTAGTGAATCCAATGAAACACACACCCATACAATGCGCACCACCCCGTGATGTTTTTCTCACTCCTACTAGTGAATCCAATGTAACACACACCCATACAATGCGCACCACCCCGTGATGTTTTTCTCACTCCTACTAGTGAATGTAATGTAACACACACCCATACAATGCGCACCACCCCGTGATGTTTTTCTCACTCCTACTAGTGAATCCAATGTAACACACACCCATACAATGCGCACCACCCCGTGATGTTTTTCTCACTCCTACTAGTGAATCCAATGTAACACACACCCATACAATGCGCACCACCCCGTGATGTTTTTCTCACTCCTACTAGTGAATCCAATGTAACACACACCCATACAATGCGCACCACCCCGTGATGTTTTTCTCACTCCTACTAGTGAATCTAATGTAACACACACCCATACAATGCGCACCACACCGTGATGTTTTTCTCACTCCTACTAGTGTATGTAATGTAACAAACACCCATACAATGCGCACCACCCCGTGATGTTTTTCTCACTCCTACTAGTGAATGTAATGTAACACACACCCATACAATGCGCACCACCCCGTGATGTTTTTCTCACTCCTACTAGTGAATGTAATGTAACACACACCCATACAATGCGCACCACCCCGTGATGTTTTTCTCACTCCTATTAGTGAATGTAATGTAACACACACCCATACAATGCGCACCACCCCGTGATGGTTTTCTCACTCCTACTAGTGAATCCAATGTAACACACACCCATACAATGCGCACCACCCCGTGATGTTTTTCTCACTCCTACTAGTGAATCCAATGTAACACACACCCATACAATGCGCACCACCCCGTGATGTTTTTCTCACTCCTACTAGTGAATGTAATGTAACACACACCCTTACAATGCGCACCACCCCGTGATGTTTTTCTCACTCCTACTAGTGAATCCAATGTAACACACACCCATACAATGCGCACCACCCCGTGATGGTTTTCTCACTCCTACTAGTGAATCCAATGTAACACACACCCATACAATGCGCACCACCCCGTGATGTTTTTCTCACTCCTACTAGTGAATCTAATGTAACACACACCCATACAATGCGCACCACCCCGTGATGTTTTTCTCACTGCTACTAGTGAATGTAATGTAACACACACCCATACAATGCGCACCACCCCGTGATGTTTTTCTCACTGCTACTAGTTAATCTAATGTAACACACACCCATACAATGCGCACCACCCCGTGATGTTTTTCTCGCTGCTACTAGTGAATCTAATGTAACACACACCCATACAATGCGCACCACCCCGTGATGTTTTTCTCGCTGCTACTAGTGAATCTAATGTAACACACACCCATACAATGCGCACCACCCCGTGATGTTTTTCTCACTGCTACTAGTGAATCTAATGTAACACACACCCATACAAGGCGCACCACCCCGTGATTTTTTCTCACTGCTAATAGTGAATGTAATGTAACACACACCCATACAATGCGCACCACCCCGTGATGTTTTTCTCACTCCTACTAGTGAATGTAATGTAACACACACCGATACAATGCGCACCACCCCGTGATGTTTTTCTTACTCCTACTAGTGAATGTAATGTAACACACACCCATACAATGCGCACCACCCCGTGATGTTTTTCTCACTCCTACTAGTGAATGTAATGTAACACACACCCATACAATGCGCACCACCCCGTGATGTTTTTCTCACTCCTACTAGTGAATCCAGTGTAACACACACCCATACAATGCGCACCACCCCGTGATGTTTTTCTCACTCCTACTAGTGAATCCAGTGTAACACACACCCATACAATGCGCACCACCCCGTGATGTTTTTCTCACTCCTACTAGTGAATCCAATGTAACACACACCCATACAATGCGCACCACCCCGTGATGTTTTTCTCACTCCTACTAGTGAATGTAATGTAACACACACCCATACAATGCGCACCTCCCCGTGATGTTTTTCTCACTCCTACTAGTGAATCTAATGTAACACACATCCATACAATGCCCACCACCCCGTGATGTTTTTCTCACTCCTACTAGTGAATCTATTGTAACACACACCCATACAATGCGCACCACCCCGTGATGTTTTTCTCACTCCTACTAGTGAATGTAATGTAACACACACCCATACAATGCGCACCACCCCGTGATGTTTTTCTCACTCCTACTAGTGAATGTAATGTAACACACACCCATACAATGCGCACCACCACGTGATGTTTTTCTCACTCCTACTAGTGAATCCAGTGTAACACACACCCATACAATGCGCACCACCCCGTGATGTTTTTCTCACTCCTACTAGTGAATCCAATGTAACACACACCCATACAATGCGCACCACCCCGTGATGTTTTTCTCACTGCTACTAGTGAATCTAATGTAATACACACCCATACAATGCGCACCACCCCGTGATGTTTTTCTCACTGCTACTAGTGAATGTAATGTAACACACACCCATACAATGCGCACCACCCCGTGATGTTTTTCTCACTGCTACTAGTGAATCTAATGTAACACACACCCATACAATGCGCACCACCCCGTGATGTTTTTCTCACTGCTACTAGTGAATCTAATGTAACACACACCCATACAATGCGCACCACCCCGTGATGTTTTTCTCACTGCTACTAGTGAATCTAATGTAACACACACCCATACAATGCGCACCTCCCCGTGTTGTTTTTCTCACTGCTACTAGTGAATGTAATGTAACACACACCCATACAATGCGCACCACCCCGTGATGTTTTTCTCACTGCTACTAGTGAATGTAATGTAACACACACCCATACATTGCTCACCACCCCGTGATGTTTTTCTCACTCCTACTAGTGAATCCAATGAAACACACACCCATACAATGCGCACCACCCCGTGATTTTTTTCTCACTCCTACTAGTGAATCCAATGTAACACACACCCATACAATGTGCACCACCCCGTGATGTTTTTCTCACTCCTACTAGTGAATCCAATGTAACACACACCCATACAATGCGCACCACCCCGTGATGTTTTTCTCACTCCTACTAGTGAATCCAATGTAACACACACCCATACAATGCGCACCACCCCGTGATGTTTTTCTCACTCCTACTAGTGAATCCAATGTAACACACACCCATACAATGCGCACCACCCCGTGATGTTTTTCTCACTGCTACTAGTGAATCTAATGTAATACACACCCATACAATGCGCACCACCCCGTGATGTTTTTCTCACTGCTACTAGTGAATGTAATGTAACACACACCCATACAATGCGCACCACCCCGTGATGTTTTTCTCACTGCTACTAGTGAATCTCATATAACACACACCCATACAATGCGCACCACCCCGTGATGTTTTTCTCGCTGCTACTAGTGAATCTAATGTAACACACACCCATACAATGCGCACCACCCCGTGATGTTTTTCTCGCTGCTACTAGTGAATCTAATGTAACACACACCCATACAATGCGCACCACCCCGTGATGTTTTTCTCGCTGCTACTAGTGAATCTAATGTAACACACACCCATACAATGCGCACCACCCCGTGATGTTTTTCTCACTGCTACTAGTGAATCTAATGTAACACACACCCATACAAGGCGCACCACCCCGTGATTTTTTCTCACTGCTACTAGTGAATGTAATGTAACACACACCCATACAATGCGCACCACCCCGTGATGTTTTTCTCACTCCTACTAGTGAATGTAATGTAACACACACCGATACAATGCGCACCACCCCGTGATGTTTTTCTTACTCCTACTAGTGAATGTAATGTAACACACACCCATACAATGCGCACCACCCCGTGATGTTTTTCTCACTCCTACTAGTGAATGTAATGTAACACACACCCATACAATGCGCACCACCCCGTGATGTTTTTCTCACTCCTACTAGTGAATCCAGTGTAACACACACCCATACAATGCGCACCACCCCGTGATGTTTTTCTCACTCCTACTAGTGAATGTAATGTAACACACACCCATACAATGCGCACCTCCCCGTGATGTTTTTCTCACTCCTACTAGTGAATCTAATGTAAAACACACCCATACAATGCCCACCACCCCGTGATGTTTTTCTCACTCCTACTAGTGAATCTAATGTAACACACACCCATACAATGCGCACCACCCCGTGATGTTTTTCTCACTCCTACTAGTGAATGTAATGTAACACACACCCATACAATGCGCACCACCCCGTGATGTTTTTCTCACTCCTACTAGTGAATGTAATGTAACACACACCCATACAATGCGCACCACCACGTGATGTTTTTCTCACTCCTACTAGTGAATCTAATGTAACACACACCCATACAATGCGCACCACCCCGTGATGTTTTTCTCACTGCTACTAGTGAATCTAATGTAACACACACCCATACAATGCGCACCACCCCGTGATGTTTTTCTCACTGCTACTAGTGAATCTAATGTAACACACACCCATACAATGCGCACCTCCCCGTGTTGTATTTCTCACTGCTACTAGTGAGTGTAATGTAACACACACCCATACAATGCGCACCACCCCGTGATGTTTTTCTCACTGCTACTAGTGAATGTAATGTAACACACACCCATACATTGCTCACCACCCCGTGATGTTTTTCTCACTCCTACTAGTGAATCCAATGAAACACACACCCATACAATGCGCACCACCCCGTGATTTTTTTCTCACTCCTACTAGTGAATCCAATGTAACACACACCCATACAATGTGCACCACCCCGTGATGTTTTTCTCACTCCTACTAGTGAATCCAATGTAACACACACCCATACAATGCGCACCACCCCGTGATGTTTTTCTCACTCCTACTAGTGAATCCAATGTAACACACACCCATACAATGCGCACCACCCCGTGATGTTTTTCTCACTCCTACTAGTGAATCCAATGTAACACACACCCATACAATGCGCACCACCCCGTGATGTTTTTCTCACTGCTACTAGTGAATCTAATGTAATACACACCCATACAATGCGCACCACCCCGTGATGTTTTTCTCACTGCTACTAGTGAATGTAATGTAACACACACCCATACAATGCGCACCACCCCGTGATGTTTTTCTCACTGCTACTAGTGAATCTCATATAACACACACCCATACAATGCGCACCACCCCGTGATGTTTTTCTCACTGCTACTAGTGAATCTAATGTAACACACACCCATACAATGCGCACCACCCCGTGATGTTTTTCTCACTCCTACTAGTGAATGTAATGTAACACACACCCATACAATGCGCACCACCCCGTGATGTTTTTCTCACTGCTACTAGTGAATCTAATGTAACACACACCCATACAATGCGCACCACCCCGTGATGTTTTTCTCACTGCTACTAGTGAATCTAATGTAACACACACCCATACAATGCGCACCACCCCGTGATGTTTTTCTCACTCCTACTAGTGAATGTAATGTAACACACACCCATACAATGCGCACCACCCCGTGATGTTTTTCTCAATCCTACTAGTGAATGTAATGTAACACACACCCATACAATGCGCACCACCCCGTGATGTTTTTCTCACTCCTACTAGTGAATCCAATGTAACACACACCCATACAATGCGCACCACCACGTGATGTTTTTCTCACTCCTACTAGTGAATCCAATGTAACACACACCCATACAATGCGCACCACCCCGTGATGTTTTTCTCACTCCTACTAGTGAATCCAATGTAACACACACCCATACAATGCGCACCACCCCGTGATGTTTTTCTCACTCCTACTAGTGAATCCAATGTAACACACACCCATACAATGCGCACCACCCCGTGATGTTTTTCTCACTCCTACTAGTGAATCTAATGTAACACACACCCATACAATGCGCACAACCCCGTGATGTTTTTCTCACTCCTACTAGTGAATGTAATGTAACACACACCCATACAATGCGCACCACCCCGTGATGTTTTTCTCACACCTACTAGTGAATCCAATGTAAGACACACCCATACAATGCGCACCACCCCGTGATGGTTTTCTCACTCCTACTAGTGAATCCAATGTAACACACACCCATACAATGCGCACCACCCCGTGATGGTTTTCTCACTCCTACTAGTGAATCGATTGTAACACACACCCATACAATGCGCACCACCCCGTGATGTTTTTCTCACTCCTACTAGTGAATCGATTGTAACACACACCCATACAATGCGCACCACACCGTGATGTTTTTCTCACTCCTACTAGTGAATCTAATGTAACACACACCCATACAATGCGCACCACCCCGTGATGTTTTTCTCACTGCTACTAGTGAATCTAATGTAACACACACCCATACAATGCGCACCACCCCGTGATGTTTTTCTCACTGCTACTAGTGAATCTAATGTAACACACACCCATACAATGCGCACCACCCCGTGATGTTTTTCTCGCTACTACTAGTGAATCTAATGTAACACACACCCATACAATGCGCACCACCCCGTGATGTTTTTCTCGCTGCTACTAGTGAATCTAATGTAACACACACCCATACAATGCGCACCACCCCGTGATGTTTTTCTCACTGCTACTAGTGAATCTAATGTAACACACACCCATACAAGGCGCACCACCCCGTGATTTTTTCTCACTGCTACTAGTGAATGTAATGTAACACACACCCATACAATGCGCACCACCCCGTGATGTTTTTCTCACTCCTACTAGTGAATGTAATGTAACACACACCCATACAATGCGCACCACCCCGTGATATTTTTCTCACTCCTACTAGTGAATGTAATGTAACACACACCCATACAATGCGCACCACCCCGTGATGTTTTTCTCACTCCTACTAGTGAATGTAATGTAACACACACCCATACAATGCGCACCACCCCGTGATGTTTTTCTCACTCCTACTAGTGAATCCAGTGTAACACACACCCATACAATGCGCACCACCCCGTGATGTTTTTCTCACTCCTACTAGTGAATCCAGTGTAACACACACCCATACAAGGCGCACCACCCCGTGATGTTTTTCTCACTCCTACTAGTGAATCCAATGTAACACACACCCATCCAATGCGCACCTCCCCGTGATGTTTTTCTCACTCCTACTAGTGAATCTAATGTAACACACACCCATACAATGCCCACCACCCCGTGATGTTTTTCTCACTCCTACTAGTGAATCTAATGTAACACACACCCATACAATGCGCACCACCCCGTGATGTTTTTCTCACTCCTACTAGGGAATGTAATGTAACACACACCCATACAATGCGCACCACCCCGTGATGTTTTTCTCACTCCTACTAGTGAATGTAATGTAACACACACCCATACAATGCGCACCACCACGTGATGTTTTTCTCACTCCTACTAGTGAATCTAATGTAACACACACCCATACAATGCGCACCACCCCGTGATGTTTTTCTCACTGCTACTAGTGAATCTAATGTAACACACACCCATACAATGCGCACCACCCCGTGATGTTTTTCTCACTGCTACTAGTGAATCTAATGTAACACACACCCATACAATGCGCACCTCCCCGTGTTGTTTTTCTCACTGCTACTAGTGAATGTAATGTAACACACACCCATACAATGCGCACCACCCCGTGATGTTTTTCTCACTGCTACTAGTGAATGTAATGTAACACACACCCATACATTGCGCACCACCCCGTGATGTTTTTCTCACTCCTACTAGTGAATCCAATGAAACACACACCCATACAATGCGCACCACCCCGTGATGTTTTTCTCACTCCTACTAGTGAATCCAATGTAACACACACCCATACAATGCGCACCACCCCGTGATGTTTTTCTCACTCCTACTAGTGAATGTAATGTAACACACACCCATACAATGCGCACCACCCCGTGATGTTTTTCTCACTCCTACTAGTGAATCCAATGTAACACACACCCATACAATGCGCACCACCCCGTGATGTTTTTCTCACTCCTACTAGTGAATCCAATGTAACACACACCCATACAATGCGCACCACCCCGTGATGTTTTTCTCACTCCTACTAGTGAATCCAATGTAACACACACCCATACAATGCGCACCACCCCGTGATGTTTTTCTCACTCCTACTAGTGAATCTAATGTAACACACACCCATACAATGCGCACCACACCGTGATGTTTTTCTCACTCCTACTAGTGTATGTAATGTAACAAACACCCATACAATGCGCACCACCCCGTGATGTTTTTCTCACTCCTACTAGTGAATGTAATGTAACACACACCCATACAATGCGCACCACCCCGTGATGTTTTTCTCACTCCTACTAGTGAATGTAATGTAACACACACCCATACAATGCGCACCACCCCGTGATGTTTTTCTCACTCCTATTAGTGAATGTAATGTAACACACACCCATACAATGCGCACCACCCCGTGATGGTTTTCTCACTCCTACTAGTGAATCCAATGTAACACACACCCATACAATGCGCACCACCCCGTGATGTTTTTCTCACTCCTACTAGTGAATCCAATGTAACACACACCCATACAATGCGCACCACCCCGTGATGTTTTTCTCACTCCTACTAGTGAATGTAATGTAACACACACCCTTACAATGCGCACCACCCCGTGATGTTTTTCTCACTCCTACTAGTGAATCCAATGTAACACACACCCATACAATGCGCACCACCCCGTGATGGTTTTCTCACTCCTACTAGTGAATCCAATGTAACACACACCCATACAATGCGCACCACCCCGTGATGGTTTTCTCACTCCTACTAGTGAATCGATTGTAACACACACCCATACAATGCGCACCACACCGTGATGTTTTTCTCACTCCTACTAGTGAATCTAATGTAACACACACCCATACAATGCGCACCACCCCGTGATGTTTTTCTCACTCCTACTAGTGAATCCAATGTAACACACACCCATACAATGCGCACCACCACGTGATGTTTTTCTCACTCCTACTAGTGAATCTAATGTAACACACACCCATACAATGCGCACCACCCCGTGATGTTTTTCTCACTGCTACTAGTGAATCTAATGTAACACACACCCATACAATGCGCACCACCCCGTGATGTTTTTCTCACTGCTACTAGTGAATCTAATGTAACACACACCCATACAATGCGCACCTCCCCGTGTTGTTTTTCTCACTGCTACTAGTGAGTGTAATGTAACACACACCCATACAATGCGCACCACCCCGTGATGTTTTTCTCACTGCTACTAGTGAATGTAATGTAACACACACCCATACATTGCTCACCACCCCGTGATGTTTTTCTCACTCCTACTAGTGAATCCAATGAAACACACACCCATACAATGCGCACCACCCCGTGATTTTTTTCTCACTCCTACTAGTGAATCCAATGTAACACACACCCATACAATGTGCACCACCCCGTGATGTTTTTCTCACTCCTACTAGTGAATCCAATGTAACACACACCCATACAATGCGCACCACCCCGTGATGTTTTTCTCACTCCTACTAGTGAATCCAATGTAACACACACCCATACAATGCGCACCACCCCGTGATGTTTTTCTCACTCCTACTAGTGAATCCAATGTAACACACACCCATACAATGCGCACCACCCCGTGATGTTTTTCTCACTGCTACTAGTGAATCTAATGTAATACACACCCATACAATGCGCACCACCCCGTGATGTTTTTCTCACTGCTACTAGTGAATGTAATGTAACACACACCCATACAATGCGCACCACCCCGTGATGTTTTTCTCACTGCTACTAGTGAATCTCATATAACACACACCCATACAATGCGCACCACCCCGTGATGTTTTTCTCACTGCTACTAGTGAATCTAATGTAACACACACCCATACAATGCGCACCACCCCGTGATGTTTTTCTCACTCCTACTAGTGAATGTAATGTAACACACACCCATACAATGCGCACCACCCCGTGATGTTTTTCTCACTGCTACTAGTGAATCTAATGTAACACACACCCATACAATGCGCACCACCCCGTGATGTTTTTCTCACTGCTACTAGTGAATCTAATGTAACACACACCCATACAATGCGCACCACCCCGTGATGTTTTTCTCACTCCTACTAGTGAATGTAATGTAACACACACCCATACAATGCGCACCACCCCGTGATGTTTTTCTCAATCCTACTAGTGAATGTAATGTAACACACACCCATACAATGCGCACCACCCCGTGATGTTTTTCTCACTCCTACTAGTGAATCCAATGTAACACACACCCATACAATGCGCACCACCACGTGATGTTTTTCTCACTCCTACTAGTGAATCCAATGTAACACACACCCATACAATGCGCACCACCCCGTGATGTTTTTCTCACTCCTACTAGTGAATCCAATGTAACACACACCCATACAATGCGCACCACCCCGTGATGTTTTTCTCACTCCTACTAGTGAATCCAATGTAACACACACCCATACAATGCGCACCACCCCGTGATGTTTTTCTCACTCCTACTAGTGAATCTAATGTAACACACACCCATACAATGCGCACAACCCCGTGATGTTTTTCTCACTCCTACTAGTGAATGTAATGTAACACACACCCATACAATGCGCACCACCCCGTGATGTTTTTCTCACACCTACTAGTGAATCCAATGTAACACACACCCATACAATGCGCACCACCCCGTGATGGTTTTCTCACTCCTACTAGTGAATCCAATGTAACACACACCCATACAATGCGCACCACCCCGTGATGGTTTTCTCACTCCTACTAGTGAATCGATTGTAACACACACCCATACAATGCGCACCACCCCGTGATGTTTTTCTCACTCCTACTAGTGAATCGATTGTAACACACACCCATACAATGCGCACCACACCGCGATGTTTTTCTCACTCCTACTAGTGAATCTAATGTAACACACACCCATACAATGCGCACCACCCCGTGATGTTTTTCTCACTGCTACTAGTGAATCTAATGTAACACACACCCATACAATGCGCACCACCCCGTGATGTTTTTCTCACTGCTACTAGTGAATCTAATGTAACACACACCCATACAATGCGCACCACCCCGTGATGTTTTTCTCGCTACTACTAGTGAATCTAATGTAACACACACCCATACAATGCGCACCACCCCGTGATGTTTTTCTCGCTGCTACTAGTGAATCTAATGTAACACACACCCATACAATGCGCACCACCCCGTGATGTTTTTCTCACTGCTACTAGTGAATCTAATGTAACACACACCCATACAAGGCGCACCACCCCGTGATTTTTTCTCACTGCTACTAGTGAATGTAATGTAACACACACCCATACAATGCGCACCACCCCGTGATGTTTTTCTCACTCCTACTAGTGAATGTAATGTAACACACACCCATACAATGCGCACCACCCCGTGATATTTTTCTCACTCCTACTAGTGAATGTAATGTAACACACACCCATACAATGCGCACCACCCCGTGATGTTTTTCTCACTCCTACTAGTGAATGTAATGTAACACACACCCATACAATGCGCACCACCCCGTGATGTTTTTCTCACTCCTACTAGTGAATCCAGTGTAACACACACCCATACAATGCGCACCACCCCGTGATGTTTTTCTCACTCCTACTAGTGAATCCAGTGTAACACACACCCATACAAGGCGCACCACCCCGTGATGTTTTTCTCACTCCTACTAGTGAATCCAATGTAACACACACCCATCCAATGCGCACCTCCCCGTGATGTTTTTCTCACTCCTACTAGTGAATCTAATGTAACACACACCCATACAATGCCCACCACCCCGTGATGTTTTTCTCACTCCTACTAGTGAATCTAATGTAACACACACCCATACAATGCGCACCACCCCGTGATGTTTTTCTCACTCCTACTAGGGAATGTAATGTAACACACACCCATACAATGCGCACCACCCCGTGATGTTTTTCTCACTCCTACTAGTGAATGTAATGTAACACACACCCATACAATGCGCACCACCACGTGATGTTTTTCTCATTCCTACTAGTGAATCTAATGTAACACACACCCATACAATGCGCACCACCCCGTGATGTTTTTCTCACTGCTACTAGTGAATCTAATGTAACACACACCCATACAATGCGCACCACCCCGTGATGTTTTTCTCACTGCTACTAGTGAATCTAATGTAACACACACCCATACAATGCGCACCTCCCCGTGTTGTTTTTCTCACTGCTACTAGTGAATGTAATGTAACACACACCCATACAATGCGCACCACCCCGTGATGTTTTTCTCACTGCTACTAGTGAATGTAATGTAACACACACCCATACATTGCGCACCACCCCGTGATGTTTTTCTCACTCCTACTAGTGAATCCAATGAAACACACACCCATACAATGCGCACCACCCCGTGATGTTTTTCTCACTCCTACTAGTGAATCCAATGTAACACACACCCATACAATGCGCACCACCCCGTGATGTTTTTCTCACTCCTACTAGTGAATGTAATGTAACACACACCCATACAATGCGCACCACCCCGTGATGTTTTTCTCACTCCTACTAGTGAATCCAATGTAACACACACCCATACAATGCGCACCACCCCGTGATGTTTTTCTCACTCCTACTAGTGAATCCAATGTAACACACACCCATACAATGCGCACCACCCCGTGATGTTTTTCTCACTCCTACTAGTGAATCCAATGTAACACACACCCATACAATGCGCACCACCCCGTGATGTTTTTCTCACTCCTACTAGTGAATCTAATGTAACACACACCCATACAATGCGCACCACACCGTGATGTTTTTCTCACTCCTACTAGTGTATGTAATGTAACAAACACCCATACAATGCGCACCACCCCGTGATGTTTTTCTCACTCCTACTAGTGAATGTAATGTAACACACACCCATACAATGCGCACCACCCCGTGATGTTTTTCTCACTCCTACTAGTGAATGTAATGTAACACACACCCATACAATGCGCACCACCCCGTGATGTTTTTCTCACTCCTATTAGTGAATGTAATGTAACACACACCCATACAATGCGCACCACCCCGTGATGGTTTTCTCACTCCTACTAGTGAATCCAATGTAACACACACCCATACAATGCGCACCACCCCGTGATGTTTTTCTCACTCCTACTAGTGAATCCAATGTAACACACACCCATACAATGCGCACCACCCCGTGATGTTTTTCTCACTCCTACTAGTGAATGTAATGTAACACACACCCTTACAATGCGCACCACCCCGTGATGTTTTTCTCACTCCTACTAGTGAATCCAATGTAACACACACCCATACAATGCGCACCACCCCGTGATGGTTTTCTCACTCCTACTAGTGAATCCAATGTAACACACACCCATACAATGCGCACCACCCCGTGATGGTTTTCTCACTCCTACTAGTGAATCGATTGTAACACACACCCATACAATGCGCACCACACCGTGATGTTTTTCTCACTCCTACTAGTGAATCTAATGTAACACACACCCATACAATGCGCACCACCCCGTGATGTTTTTCTCACTCCTACTAGTGAATCCAATGTAACACACACCCATACAATGCGCACCACCCCGTGATGTTTTTCTCACTGCTACTAGTGAATCGATTGTAACACACACCCATACAATGCGCACCACACCGTGATGTTTTTCTCACTCCTACTAGTGAATCTAATGTAACACACACCCATACAATGCGCACCACCACGTGATGTTTTTCTCACTGCTACTAGTGAATGTAATGTAACACACACCCATACAATGCGCACCACCCCGTGATGTTTTTCTCACTGCTACTAGTGAATCTAATGTAACACACACCCATACAAGGCGCACCACCCCGTGATTTTTTCTCACTGCTACTAGTGAATGTAATGTAACACACACCCATACAATGCGCACCACCCCGTGATGTTTTTCTCACTCCTACTAGTGAATGTAATGTAACACACACCGATACAATGCGCACCACCCCGTGATGTTTTTCTTACTCCTACTAGTGAATGTAATGTAACACACACCCATACAATGCGCACCACCCCGTGATGTTTTTCTCACTCCTACTAGTGAATGTAATGTAACACACACCCATACAATGCGCACCACCCCGTGATGTTTTTCTCACTCCTACTAGTGAATCCAGTGTAACACACACCCATACAATGCGCACCACCCCGTGATGTTTTTCTCACTCCTACTAGTGAATCCAGTGTAACACACACCCATACAATGCGCACCACCCCGTGATGTTTTTCTCACTCCTACTAGTGAATCCAATGTAACACACACCCATACAATGCGCACCACCCCGTGATGTTTTTCTCATTCCTACTAGTGAATGTAATGTAACACACACCCATACAATGCGCACCTCCCCGTGATGTTTTTCTCACTCCTACTAGTGAATCTAATGTAACACACACCCATACAATGCCCACCACCCCGTGATGTTTTTCTCACTCCTACTAGTGAATCTAATGTAACACACACCCATACAATGCGCACCACCCCGTGATGTTTTTCTCACTCCTACTAGTGAATGTAATGTAACACACACCCATACAATGCGCACCACCCCGTGATGTTTTTCTCACTCCTACTAGTGAATCTAATGTAACACACACCCATACAATGCGCACCACCCCGTGATGTTTTTCTCACTGCTACTAGTGAATCTAATGTAACACACACCCATACAATGCGCACCACCCCGTGATGTTTTTCTCACTGCTACTAGTGAATCTAATGTAACACACACCCATACAATGCGCACCTCCCCGTGTTGTTTTTCTCACTGCTACTAGTGAATGTAATGTAACACACACCCATACAATGCGCACCACCCCGTGATGTTTTTCTCACTGCTACTAGTGAATGTAATGTAACACACACCCATACATTGCGCACCACCCTGTGATGTTTTTCTCACTCCTACTAGTGAATCCAATGAAACACACACCCATACAATGCGCACCACCCCGTGATTTTTTTCTCACTCCTACTAGTGAATCCAATGTAACACACACCCATACAATGTGCACCACCCCGTGATGTTTTTCTCACTCGTACTAGTGAATCCAATGTAACACACACCCATACAATGCGCACCACCCCGTGATGTTTTTCTCACTCCTACTAGTGAATCCAATGTAACACACACCCATACAATGCGCACCACCCCGTGATGTTTTTCTCACTCCTACTAGTGAATCCAATGTAACACACACCCATACAATTTGCACCACCCTGTGATGTTTTTCTCACTGCTACTAGTGAATCTAATGTAATACACACCCATACAATGCGCACCACCCCGTGATGTTTTTCTCACTGCTACTAGTGAATGTAATGTAACACACACCCATACAATGCGCACCACCCCGTGATGTTTTTCTCACTGCTACTAGTGAATCTCATATAACACACACCCATACAATGCGCACCACCCCGTGATGTTTTTCTCACTGCTACTAGTGAATGTAATGTAACACACACCCATACAATGCGCACCACCCCGTGATGTTTTTCTCACTGCTACTAGTGAATCTAATGTAACACACACCCATACAATGCGCACCACCCCGTGATGTTTTTCTCACTGCTACTAGTGAATCTAATGTAACACACACCCATACAATGCGCACCACCCCGTGATGTTTTTCTCACTCCTACTAGTGAATGTAATGTAACACACACCCATACAATTCGCACCACCCCGTAATGTTTTTCTCAATCCTACTAGTGAATGTAATGTAACACACACCCATACATTGCGCACCACCCCGTGATGTTTTTCTCACTCCTACTAGTGAATCCAATGTAACACACACCCATACAATGCGCACCACCCCGTGATGTTTTTCTCACTCCTACTAGTGAATCCAATGTAACACACACCCATACAATGCGCACCACCCCGTGATGTTTTTCTCACTCCTACTAGTGAATCCAATGTAACACACACCCATACAATGCGCACCACCCCGTGATGTTTTTCTCACTCCTACTAGTGAATCCAATGTAACACACACCCATACAATGCGCACCACCCCGTGATGTTTTTCTCACTCCTACTAGTGAATCTAATGTAACAAACACCCATACAATGCGCACCACCCCGTGATGTTTTTCTCACTCCTACTAGTGAATGTAATGTAACACACACCCATACAATGCGCACCACCCCGTGATGTTTTTCTCACTCCTACTAGTGAATGTAATGTAACACACACCCATACAATGCGCACCACCCCGTGATGTTTTTCTCACTCCTATTAGTGAATGTAATGTAACACACACCCATACAATGCGCACCACCCCGTGATGGTTTTCTCACTCCTACTAGTGAATCCAATGTAACACACACCCATACAATGCGCACCACCCCGTGATGTTTTTCTCACTCCTACTAGTGAATCGATTGTAACACACACCCATACAATGCGCACCACCCCGTGATGTTTTTCTCACTCCTACTAGTGAATCTAATGTAACACACACCCATACAATGCGCACCACCCCGTGATGTTTTTCTCGCTGCTACTAGTGAATCTAATGTAACACACACCCATACAATGCGCACCACCCCGTGATGTATTTCTCGCTGCTACTAGTGAATCTAATGTAACAAACACCCATACAATGCGCACCACCCCGTGATGTTTTTCTCGCTGCTACTAGTGAATCTAATGTAACACACACCCATACAATGCGCACCACCCCGTGATGTTTTTCTCGCTGCTACTAGTGAATCTAATGTAACACACACCCATACAATGCGCACCACCCCGTGATGTTTTTCTCACTGCTACTAGTGAATCTAATGTAACACACACCCATAAAATGCGCACCACCCCGTGATGTTTTTCTCACTGCTACTAGGGAATGTAATGTAACACACACCCATACAATGCGCACCACCCCGTGATGTTTTTCTCACTGCTACTAGTGAATGTAATGTAACACACACCCATACAATGCGCACCACCCCGTGATGTTTTTCTCACTGCTACTAGTGAATGTAATGTAACACACACCCATACAATGCGCACCACCCCGTGATGTTTTTCTCACTGCTACTAGTGAATCTAATGTAACACACACCCATACAATGCGCACCACCCCGTGATGTTTTTCTCACTGCTACTAGTGAATCTAATGTAACACACACCCATACAATGCGCACCACCCCGTGATGTTTTTTCACTCCTACTAGTGAATGTAATGTAACACACACCCATACAATGCGCACCACCCCGTGATGTTTTTCTCAGTCCTACTAGTGAATGTAATGTAACACACACCCATACAATGCGCACCACCCCGTGATGTTTTTCTCACTCCTACTAGTGAATGTAATGTAACACACACCCATACAATGCGCACCACCCCGTGATGTTTTTCTCACTCCTACTAGTGAATCCAATGTAACACACACCCATACAATGCGCACCACCCCGTGATGTTTTTCTCACTCCTACTAGTGAATCCAATGTAACACACACCCATACAATGCGCACCACCCCGTGATGTTTTTCTCACTCCTACTAGTGAATCCAATGTAACACACACCCATACAATGCGCACCACCCCGTGATGTTTTTCTCACTCCTACTAGTGAATCCAATGTAACACACACCAATACAATGCGCACCACCCCGTGATGTTTTTCTCACTGCTACTAGTGAATCCAATGTAACACACACCCATACAATGCGCACCACCCCGTGATGTTTTTGTCACTGCTACTAGTGAATCTAATGTAACACACACCCATACAATGCGCACAACCCCGTGATGTTTTTCTCACTGCTACTAGTGAATGTAATGTAACACACACCCATACAATGCGCACCACCCCGTGATGTTTTTCTCACTGCTACTAGTGAATCTCATGTAACACACACCCATACAATGCGCACCACCCCGTGATGTTTTTCTCACTGCTACTAGTGAATGTAATGTAACACACACCCATACAATGCGCACCACCCCGTGATGTTTTTCTCACTGCTACTAGTGAATGTAATGTAACACACACCCATACAATGCGCACCACCCCGTGATGTTTTTCTCACTGCTACTAGTGAATCTAATGTAACACACACCCATACAATGCGCACCACCCCGTGATGTTTTTCTCACTGCTACTAGTGAATCTAATGTAACACACACCCATACAATGCGCACCACCCCGTGATGTTTTTCTCAATCCTACTAGTGAATGTAATGTAACACACACCCATACAATGCGCACCACCCCGTGATGTTTTTCTCACTCCTACTAATGAATCCAATGTAACACACACCCATACAATGCGCAACTCCCCGTGATGTTTTTCTCACTCCTACTAGTGAATCCAATGTAACACACACCCATACAATGCGCACCACCCCGTGATGTTTTTCTCACTCCTACTAATGAATCCAATGTAACACACACCCATACAATGCGCAACTCCCCGTGATGTTTTTCTCACTCCTACTAGTGAATCCAATGTAACACACACCCATACAATGCGCAACTCCCCGTGATGTTTTTCTCACTCCTACTAGTGAATCCAATGTAACACACACCCATACAATGCGCACCACCCCGTGATGTTTTTCTCACTCCTACTAGTGAATCCAATGTAACACACACCCATACAATGCGCACCACCCCGTGATGTTTTTCTCACTCCTACTAGTGAATCCAATGTAACACACACCCATACAATGCGCACCACCCCGTGATGTTTTTCTCACTCCTACTAGTGAATCCAATGTAACACACACCCATACAATGCGCACCACCCTGTGATGTTTTTCTCACTCCTACTAGTGAATCTAATGTAACACACACCCATACAATGCGCACAACCCCGTGATGTTTTTCTCACTCCTACTAGTGAATGTAATGTAACACACACCCATACAATGCGCACCACCCCGTGATGTTTTTCTCACTCCTACTAGTGAATCCAATGTAACACACACCCATACAATGCGCACCACCCCGTGATGGTTTTCTCACTCCTACTAGTGAATCCAATGTAACACACACCCATACAATGCGCACCACCCCGTGATGGTTTTCTCACTCCTACTAGTGAATCGATTGTAACACACACCCATACAATGCGCACCACCCCGTGATGTTTTTCTCACTCCTACTAGTGAATCCAATGTAACACACACCCATACAATGCGCACCACCCCGTGATGTTTTTCTCACTGCTACTAGTGAATCTAATGTAACACACACCCATACAATGCGCACCACCCCGTGATGTTTTTCTCACTGCTACTAGTGAATCTAATGCAACACACCCCCATACAATGCGCACCACCCCGTGATGTTTTTCTCACTGCTACTAGTGAATGTAATGTAACACACACCCATACAATGCGCACCACCCCGTGATGTTTTTCTCACTGCTACTAGTGAATGTAATGTAACACACACCCATACAATGCGCACCACCCCGTGATGTTTTTCTCACTCCTACTAGTGAATGTAATGTAACACACACCCATACAATGCGCACCACCCCGTGATGTTTTTCTCAATCCTACTAGTGAATCCAGTGTAACACACACCCATACAATGCGCACCACCCCGTGATGTTTTCCTCACTCCTACTAGTGAATCCAGTGTAACACACACCCATACAATGCGCACCACCCCGTGATGTTTTTCTCACTCCTACTAGTGAATCCAATGTAACACACACCCATACAATGCGCACCACCCCGTGATGTTTTTGTCACTCCTACTAGTGAATGTAATGTAACACACACCCATACAATGCGCACCACCCCGTGATGTTTTTCTCACTCCTACTAGTGAATGTAATGTAACACACACCCATACAATGCGCACCACCCCGTGATGTTTTTCTCACTCCTACTAGTGAATTTAATGTAACACACACCCATACAATGCGCACCACCCCGTGATGTTTTTCTCACTCCTACTAGTGAATCAAATGTAACACACACCCATACAATGCGCACCACCCCGTGATGTTTTTCTCACTCCTACTAGTGAATGTAATGTAACACACACCCATAAAATGCGCACCACCGCGTGATGTTTTTCTCACTCCTACTAGTGAATCTAATGTAACACACACCCATACAATGCGCACCACCCCGTGATGTTTTTCTCACTCCTACTAGTGAATGTAATGTAACACACACCCATACAATGCGCACCACCCCGTGATGTTTTTCTCACTGCTACTAGTGAATCTAATGTAACACACACCCATACAATGCGCACCACCCCGTGATGCTTTTCTCACTGCTACTATTGAATCTAATGTAACACACACCCATACAATGCGCACGACCCCGTGATGTTTTTCTCACTGCTACTAGTGAATCTAATGTAACACACACCCATACAATGCGCACCTCCCCGTGTTGTTTTTCTCACTGCTACTAGTGAATGTAATGTAACACACACCCATACAATGCGCACCACCCCGTGATGTTTTTCTCACTGCTACTAGTGAATGTAATGTAAAACACACCCATACAATGCGCACCACCGCGTGATGTTTTTCTCACTGCTATTAGTGAATCAAATGTAACACACACCCATACAATGCGCACCACCCCGTGATGTTTTTCTCACTGCTACTAGTGAATCTAATGTAACACACACCCATACAATGCGCACCACCCCGTGATGTTTTTCTCACTCCTAATAGTGAATGTAATGTAACACACACCCATACAATGCGCACCACCCCGTGATGTTTTTCTCACTCCTAATATTGAAAGTAATGTAACACACACCCATACAATGCGCACCACCCCGTGATGTTTTTCTCACTCCTACTAGTGAATGTATTGTAACACACACCCATACAATGAGCACCACCCCGTGATGTTTTTCTCACTCCTACTAGTGAATCAAATGTAACACACACCCATACAATGCGCACCACCCCGTGATGTTTTTCTCACTCCTACTAGTGAATCCAATGTAACACACACCCATACAATGCGCACCACCCCGTGATGTTTTTCTCACTGCTACTAGTGAATCTAATGTAACACACACCCATACAATGCGCACCACCCCGTGATGTTTTTCTCACTGCTACTAGTGAATGTAATGTAACACACACCCATACAATGAGCACCACCCCGTGATGTTTTTCTCACTCCTACTAGTGAATGTAATGTAACACACACCCATACAATGCGCACCACCCCGTGATGTTTTTCTCAATCCTACTAGTGAATCCAGTGTAACACACACCCATACAATGCGCACCACCCCGTGATGTTTTCCTCACTCCTACTAGTGAATCCAGTGTAACACACACCCATACAATGCGCACCACCCCGTGATGTTTTTCTCACTCCTACTAGTGAATCCAATGTAACACACACCCATACAATGCGCACCACCCCGTGATGTTTTTCTCACTCCTACTAGTGAATGTAATGTAACACACACCCATACAATGCGCACCACCCCGTGATGTTTTTCTCACTCCTACTAGTGAATGTAATGTAACACACACCCATACAATGCGCACCACCCCGTGATGTTTTTCTCACTCCTACTAGTGAATCTAATGTAACACACACCCATACAATGCGCACCACCCCGTGATGTTTTTCTCACTCCTACTAGTGAATCTAATGTAACACACACCCATACAATGCGCACCACCCCGTGATGTTTTTCTCACTGCTACTAGTGAATGTAATGTAACACACACCCATACAATGCGCACCACCGCGTGATGTTTTTCTCACTCCTACTAGTGAATGTAATGTAACACAAACCCATACAATGCGCACCACCCCGTGATGTTTTTCTCACTCCTACTAGTGAATGTAATGTAACACACACCCATACAATGCGCACCACCCCGTGATGTTTTTCTCACTGCTACTAGTGAATCTAATGTAACACACACCCATACAATGCGCACCACCCCGTGATGTTTTTCTCACTGCTACTAGTGAATCTAATGTAACACACACCCATACAATGCGCACCACCCCGTGATGTTTTTCTCACTGCTACTAGTGAATCTAATGTAACACACACCCATACAATGCGCACCTCCCCGTGTTGTTTTTCTCAATGCTACTAGTGAATGTAATGTAACACACACCCATACAATGCGCACCACCCCGTGATGTTTTTCTCACTGCTACTAGTGAATGTAATGTAAAACACACCTATACAATACGCACCACCCCGTGATGTTTTTCTCACTGCTACTAGTGAATCAAATGTAACACACACCCATACAATGCGCACCACCCCGTGATGTTTTTCTCACTGCTACTAGTGAATGTAATGTAACACACACCCATACAATGCGCACCACCCCGTGATGTTTTTCTCACTGCTACTAGTGAATGTAATGTAACACACACCCATACAATGCGCACCACCCCGTGATGTTTTTCTCAGTCCTACTAGTGAATGTAATGTAACACACACCCATACAATGCGCACCACCCCGTGATGTTTTTCTCACTCCTAATAGTGAATGTAATGTAACACACACCCATACAATGCGCACCACCCCGTGATGTTTTTCTCACTCCTACTAGTGAATGTATTGTAACACACACCCATACAATGCGCACCACCCCGTGATGTTTTTCTCACTCCTACTAGTGAATCAAATGTAACACACACCCATACAATGCGCACCACCCCGTGATGTTTTTCTCACTCCTACTAGTGAATCCAATGTAACACACACCCATACAATGCGCACCACCCCGTGATGTTTTTCTCACTGCTACTAGTGAATCTAATGTAACACGCACCCATACAATGCGCACCACCCCGTGATGTTTTTCTCACTGCTGCTAGTGAATGTAATGTAACACACACCCATACAATGAGCACCACCCCGTGATGTTTTTCTCACTGCTACTAGTGAATCTAATGTAACATGCACCCATACAATGCGCACCACCCCGTGATGTTTTTCTCACTGCTACTAGTGAATCTAATGTAACACACACCCATACAATGCGCACCACCCCGTGATGTTTTTCTCACTCCTACTAGTGAATGTAATGTAACACACACCCATACATTGCGCACCACCCCGTGATGTTTTTCTCACTCCTACTAGTGAATCCAATGTAACACACACCCATACAATGCGCACCACCCCGTGATGTTTTTCTCACTCCTACTAGTGAATCCAATGTAACACACACCCATACAATGCGCACCACCCCGTGATGTTTTTCTCACTCCTACTAGTGAATCCAATGTAACACACACCCATACAATGCGCACCACCCCGTGATGTTTTTCTCACTGCTACTAGTGAATCTAATGTAACACACACCCATACAATGCGCACCACCCCGTGATGTTTTTCTCACTCCTACTAGTGAATGTAATGTAACACACACCCATTCAATGCGCACAACCCCGTGATGTTTTTCTCACTGCTACTAGTGAATGTAATGTAACACACACCCATACAATGCGCACCACCCCGTGATGTTTTTCTCACTGCTACTAGTTAATCTCATGTAACACACACCCATACAATGCGCACCACCCCGTGATGTTTTTCTCACTGCTACTAGTGAATGTAATGTAACACACACCCATACAATGCGCACCACCCCGTGATGTTTTTCTCACTGCTACTAGTGAATGTAATGTAACACACACCCATACAATGCGCACCACCCCGTGATGTTTTTCTCACTGCTACTAGTGAATCTAATGTAACACACACCCATACAATGCGCACCAACCCGTGATGTTTTTCTCACTGCTACTAGTGAATCTAATGTAACACACACCCATACAATGCGCACCACCCCGTGATGTTTTTCTCACTCCTACTAGTGAATGTAATGTAACACACACCCATACAATGCGCACCACCCCGTGATGTTTTTCTCAATCCTACTAGTGAATGTAATGTAACACACACCCATACAATGCGCACCACCCCGTGATGTTTTTCTCACTCCTACTAATGAATCCAATGTAACACACACCCATACAATGCGCAACTCCCCGTGATGTTTTTCTCACTCCTACTAGTGAATCCAATGTAACACACACCCATACAATGCGCACCACCCCGTGATGTTTTTCTCACTCCTACTAGTGAATCCAATGTAACACACACCCATACAATGCGCACCACCCCGTGATGTTTTTCTCACTCCTACTAGTGAATCCAATGTTACACACACCCATACAATGCGCACCACCCCGTGATGTTTTTCTCACTCCTACTAGTGAATCCAATGTAACACACACCCATACAATGCGCACCACCCCGTGATGTTTTTCTCACTCCTACTAGTGAATCTAATGTAACACACACCCATACAATGCGCACAACCCCGTGATGTTTTTCTCACTCCTACTAGTGAATGTAATGTAACACACACCCATACAATGCGCACCACCCCGTGATGTTTTTCTCACTCCTACTAGTGAATGTAATGTAACACACACCCATACAATGCGCACCACCCCGTGATGTTTTTCTCACTCCTACTAGTGAATGTAATGTAACACGCACCCATACAATGCGCACCACCCCGTGATGTTTTTCTCACTCCTACTAGTGAATCCAATGTAACACACACCCATACAATGCGCACCACCCCGTGATGTTTTTCTCACTCCTACTAGTGAATGTAATGTAACACACACCCATACAATGCGCACCTCCCCGTGATGTTTTTCTCACTCCTACTAGTGAATCTAATGTAACACACACCCATACAATGCCCACCACCCCGTGATGTTTTTCTCACTCCTACTAGTGAATCTAATGTAACACACACCCATACAATGCGCACCACCCCGTGATGTTTTTCTCACTCCTACTAGTGAATGTAATGTAACACACACCCATACAATGCGCACCACCCCGTGATGTTTTTCTCACTCCTACTAGTGAATGTAATGTAACACACACCCATACAATGCGCACCACCACGTGATGTTTTTCTCACTCCTACTAGTGAATCTAATGTAACACACACCCATACAATGCGCACCACCCCGTGATGTTTTTCTCACTGCTACTAGTGAATCTAATGTAACACACACCCATACAATGCGCACCACCCCGTGATGTTTTTCTCACTGCTACTAGTGAATCTAATGTAACACACACCCATACAATGCGCACCTCCCCGTGTTGTTTTTCTCACTGCTACTAGTGAATGTAATGTAACACACACCCATACAATGCGCACCACCCCGTGATGTTTTTCTCACTGCTACTAGTGAATGTAATGTAAAACACACCCATACAATGCGCACCACCCCGTGATGTTTTTCTCACTGCTACTAGTGAATGTAATGTAACACACACCCATACAATGCGCACCACCCCGTGATGTTTTTCTCACTGCTACTAGTGAATGTAATGTAACACACACCCATACAATGCGCACCACCCCGTGATGTTTTTCTCACTGCTACTAGTGAATCTAATGTAACACACACCCATACAATGCGCACCACCCCGTGATGTTTTTCTCACTCCTACTAGTGAATCCAATGTAACACACACCCATACAATGCGCACCACCCCGTGATGGTTTTCTCACTCCTACTAGTGAATCCAATGTAACACACACCCATACAATGCGCACCACCCCGTGATGTTTTTCTCACTCCTACTAGTGAATCCAATGTAACACACACCCATACAATGCGCACCACCCCGTGATGTTTTTCTCACTCCTACTAGTGAATCTAATGTAACACACACCCATACAATGCGCACCACCCCGTGATGTTTTTCTCACTGCTACTAGTGAATGTAATGTAACACACACCCATACAATGCGCACCACCCCGTGATGTTTTTCTCACTGCTACTAGTGAATATAATGTAACACACACCCATACAATGCGCACCACCCCGTGATGTTTTTCTCACTGCTACTAGTGAATCTAATGTAACACACACCCATACAATGCGCACCACCCCGTGATGTTTTTCTCGCTGCTACTAGTGAATCTAATGTAACACACACCCATACAATGCGCACCACCCCGTGATGTTTTTCTCACTGCTACTAGTGAATGTAATGTAACACACACCCATACAATGCGCACCACCCCGTGATGTTTTTCTCACTGCTACTAGTGAATGTAATGTAACACACACCGATACAATGCGCACCACCCCGTGATGTTTTTCTCACTCCTACTAGTGAATGTAATGTAACACACACCCATACAATGCGCACCACCCCGTGATGTTTTTCTCAGTCTTACTAGTGAATGTAATGTAACACACACACCCATACAATGCGCACCACCCCGTGATGTTTTTCTCACTCCTACTAGTGAATCCAGTGTAACACACACCCATACAATGCGCACCACCCCGTGATGTTTTTCTCACTCCTACTAGTGAATCCAGTGTAACACACACCCATACAATGCGCACCACCCCGTGATGTTTTTGTCACTCCTACTAGTGAATCCAATGTAACACACACGCATACAATGCGCACCACCCCGTGATGTTTTTCTCACTCCTACTAGTGAATCTAATGTAACACACACCCATACAATGCGCACCACCCCGTGATGTTTTTCTCACTCCTACTAGTGAATCTAATGTAACACACACCCATACAATGCGCACCACCCCGTGATGTTTTTCTCACTCCTACTAGTGAATCTAATGTAACACACACCCATACAATGCGCACCACCCCGTGATGTTTTTCTCACTCCTACTAGTGAATGCAATGTAACACACACCCATACAATGCGCACCACCCCGTGATGTTTTTCTCACTCCTACTAGTGAATGTAATGTAACACACACCCATACAATGCGCACCACCCCGTGATGTTTTTCTCACTGCTACTGGTGAATCTAATGTAACACACACCCATACAATGCGTACCACCCCGTGATGTTTTTCTCACTGCTACTAGTGAATCTAATGTAACACACACCCATACAATGCGCACCACCCCGTGATGTTTTTCTAACTGCTACTAGTGAATCTAATGTAACACACACCCATACAATGCGCACCTCCACGTGTTGTTTTTCTCACTGCTACTAGTGAATGTAATGTAACACACACCCATACAATGCGCACCACCCCGTGATGTTTTTCTCACTGCTACTAGTGAATGTAATGTAAAACACACCCATACAATGCGCACCACCCCGTGATGTTTTTCTCACTGCTACTAGTGAATCTAATGTAACACACACCCATACAATGCGCACCACCCCGTGATGTTTTTCTCACTCCTACTAGTGAATGTAATGTAACACACACCCATACAATGCGCACCACCCCGTGATGTTTTTCTCACTGCTACTAGTGAATCTAATGTAACACACACCCATACAATGCGCACCACCCCGTGATGTTTTTCTCACTGCTACTAGGGAATGTAATGTAACACACACCCATACAATGCGCACCACCCCCTGATGTTTTTCTCACTGCTACTAGTGAATCTAATGTAACACACACCCATACAATGCGCACCACCCCGTGATGTTTTTCTCACTGCTACTAGTGAATGTAATGTAACACACACCCATACAATGCGCACCACCCCGTGATGTTTTTCTCACTGCTACTAGTGAATCTAATGTAACACACACCCATACAATGCGCACCACCCCGTGATGTTTTTCTCACTGCTACTTGTGAATCTAACGTAACACACACCCATACAATGCGCACCACCCCGTGATGTTTTTCTCACTGCTACTAGTGAATCTAATGTAACACACACCCATACAATGCGCACCACCCCGTGATGTTTTTCTCACTGCTACTAGTGAATGTAATGTAACACACACCCATACAATGCGCACCACCCCCTGATGTTTTTCTCACTGCTACTAGTGAATGTAATGTAACACACACCCATACAATGCGCACCACCCCGTGATGTTTTTCTCAATCCTATTAGCGAATGTAATGTAACACACACCCATACAATGCGCACCACCCCGTGATGTTTTTCTCACTCCTACTAGTGAATCCAATGTAACACACACCCATACAATGCGCACCACCCCGTGATGTTTTTCTCACTCCTACTAGTGAATCCAATGTAACACACACCCATACAATGCGCACCACCCCGTGATGTTTTTCTCACTCCTACTAGTGAATGTAATGTAACACACACCCATACAATGCGCACCACCCCGTGATGTTTTTCTCACTCCTACTAGTGAATGTAATGTACCACCCACCCATACAATGCGCACCACCCCGTGATGTTTTTCTCACTCCTACTAGTGAATCTCATGTAACACACACCCATACAATGCGCACCACCACGTGATGTTTTTCTCACTGCTACTAGTGAATCTAATGTAACACACACCCATACAATGCGCACCACCCCGTGATGTTTTTCTCACTGCTACTAGTGAATGTAATGTAACACACACCCATACAATGCGCACCACCCCGTGATGTTTTTCTCACTGCTACTAGTGAATCTAATGTAACACACACCCATACAATGCGCACCACCCCGTGATGTTTTTCTCACTGCTACTTGTGAATCTAACGTAACACACACCCATACAATGCGCACCACCCCGTGATGTTTTTCTCACTGCTACTAGTGAATCTAATGTAACACACACCCATACAATGCGCACCACCCCGTGATGTTTTTCTCACTGCTACTAGTGAATGTAATGTAACACACACCCATACAATGCGCACCACCCCCTGATGTTTTTCTCACTGCTACTAGTGAATGTAATGTAACACACACCCATACAATGCGCACCACCCCGTGATGTTTTTCTCAATCCTATTAGCGAATGTAATGTAACACACACCCATACAATGCGCACCACCCCGTGATGTTTTTCTCACTCCTACTAGTGAATCCAATGTAACACACACCCATACAATGCGCACCACCCAGTGATGTTTTTCTCACTCCTACTAGTGAATCCAATGTAACACACACCCATACAATGCGCACCACCCCGTGATGTTTTTCTCACTCCTACTAGTGAATGTAATGTAACACACACCCATACAATGCGCACCACCCCGTGATGTTTTTCTCACTCCTACTAGTGAATGTAATGTACCACCCACCCATACAATGCGCACCACCCCGTGATGTTTTTCTCACTCCTACTAGTGAATCTCATGTAACACACACCCATACAATGCGCACCACCACGTGATGTTTTTCTCACTGCTACTAGTGAATCTAATGTAACACACACCCATACAATGCGCACCACCCCGTGATGTTTTTCTCACTCCTACTAGTGAATGTAATGTAACACACACCCATAAAATGCGCACTACCCCGTGATGTTTTTCTCACTCCTACTAGTGAATGTAATGTAACACACACCCATACAATGCGCACCACCCCGTGTTTTTCTCACTCCTACTAGTGAATGTAATGTAACACACACCCATACAATGCGCACCACCCCATCATGTTTTTCTCACTCCTACTAGTGAATCCAATGTAACACACACCCATACATTGCGCACCACCCGTGATGGTTTTCTCACTCCTACTAGTGAATCCAATGTAACACACACCCATACAATGCGCACCACCCCGTGATGTTTTTCTCACTCCTACTAGTGAATCCAATGTAACACACACCCATACAATGCGCACCACCCCGTGATGTTTTTCTCACTGCTACTAGTGAATCTAATGTAACACACACCCATACAATGCGCACCACCCCGTGATGTTTTTCTCACTGCTACTAGTGAATCTAATGTAACACACACCCATACAATGCGCACCACCCCGTGATGTTTTTCTCACTGCTACTAGTGAATCTAATGTAACACACACCCATACAATGCGCACCACCCCGTGATGTTTTTCTCACTGCTACTAGTGAATCTAATGTAACACACACCCATACAATGCGCACCACCCCGTGATGTTTTTCTCGCTGCTACTAGTGAATCTAATGTAACACACACCCATACAATGCGCACCACCCCGTGATGTTTTTCTCACTGCTACTAGTGAATCGAATGTAACACACCCCCATACAATGCGCACCACCCCGTGATGTTTTTCTCACTCTTAATAGTGAATGTAATGTAACACACACCCATACAATGCGCACCACCCCGTGATGTTTTTCTAACTGCTACTAGTGAATCTAATGTAACACACACCCATACAATGCGCACCTCCACGTGTTGTTTTTCTCACTGCTACTAGTGAATGTAATGTAACACACACCCATACAATGCGCACCACCCCGTGATATTTTTCTCACTGCTACTAGTGAATGTAATGTAAAACACACCCATACAATGCGCACCACCCCGTGATGTTTTTCTCACTGCTACTAGTGAATCTAATGTAACACACACCCATACAATGCGCACCACCCCGTGATGTTTTTCTCACTCCTACTAGTGAATGTAATGTAACACACACCCATACAATGCGCACCACCCCGTGATGTTTTTCTCACTGCTACTAGTGAATCTAATGTAACACACACCCATACAATGCGCACCACCCCGTGATGTTTTTCTCACTGCTACTAGGGAATGTAATGTAACACACACCCATACAATGCGCACCACCCCCTGATGTTTTTCTCACTGCTACTAGTGAATCTAATGTAACACACACCCATACAATGCGCACCACCCCGTGATGTTTTTCTCACTGCTACTAGTGAATGTAATGTAACACACACCCATACAATGCGCACCACCCCGTGATGTTTTTCTCACTGCTACTAGTGAATCTAATGTAACACACACCCATACAATGCGCACCACCCCGTGATGTTTTTCTCACTGCTACTTGTGAATCTAACGTAACACACACCCATACAATGCGCACCACCCCGTGATGTTTTTCTCACTGCTACTAGTGAATCTAATGTAACACACACCCATACAATGCGCACCACCCCGTGATGTTTTTCTCACTGCTACTAGTGAATGTAATGTAACACACACCCATACAATGCGCACCACCCCCTGATGTTTTTCTCACTGCTACTAGTGAATGTAATGTAACACACACCCATACAATGCGCACCACCCCGTGATGTTTTTCTCAATCCTATTAGCGAATGTAATGTAACACACACCCATACAATGCGCACCACCCCGTGATGTTTTTCTCACTCCTACTAGTGAATCCAATGTAACACACACCCATACAATGCGCACCACCCCGTGATGTTTTTCTCACTCCTACTAGTGAATCCAATGTAACACACACCCATACAATGCGCACCACCCCGTGATGTTTTTCTCACTCCTACTAGTGAATGTAATGTAACACACACCCATACAATGCGCACCACCCCGTGATGTTTTTCTCACTCCTACTAGTGAATGTAATGTACCACCCACCCATACAATGCGCACCACCCCGTGATGTTTTTCTCACTCCTACTAGTGAATCTCATGTAACACACACCCATACAATGCGCACCACCACGTGATGTTTTTCTCACTGCTACTAGTGAATCTAATGTAACACACACCCATACAATGCGCACCACCCCGTGATGTTTTTCTCACTGCTACTAGTGAATGTAATGTAACACACACCCATACAATGCGCACCACCCCGTGATGTTTTTCTCACTGCTACTAGTGAATCTAATGTAACACACACCCATACAATGCGCACCACCCCGTGATGTTTTTCTCACTGCTACTTGTGAATCTAACGTAACACACACCCATACAATGCGCACCACCCCGTGATGTTTTTCTCACTGCTACTAGTGAATCTAATGTAACACACACCCATACAATGCGCACCACCCCGTGATGTTTTTCTCACTGCTACTAGTGAATGTAATGTAACACACACCCATACAATGCGCACCACCCCCTGATGTTTTTCTCACTGCTACTAGTGAATGTAATGTAACACACACCCATACAATGCGCACCACCCCGTGATGTTTTTCTCAATCCTATTAGCGAATGTAATGTAACACACACCCATACAATGCGCACCACCCCGTGATGTTTTTCTCACTCCTACTAGTGAATCCAATGTAACACACACCCATACAATGCGCACCACCCAGTGATGTTTTTCTCACTCCTACTAGTGAATCCAATGTAACACACACCCATACAATGCGCACCACCCCGTGATGTTTTTCTCACTCCTACTAGTGAATGTAATGTAACACACACCCATACAATGCGCACCACCCCGTGATGTTTTTCTCACTCCTACTAGTGAATGTAATGTACCACCCACCCATACAATGCGCACCACCCCGTGATGTTTTTCTCACTCCTACTAGTGAATCTCATGTAACACACACCCATACAATGCGCACCACCACGTGATGTTTTTCTCACTGCTACTAGTGAATCTAATGTAACACACACCCATACAATGCGCACCACCCCGTGATGTTTTTCTCACTCCTACTAGTGAATGTAATGTAACACACACCCATAAAATGCGCACTACCCCGTGATGTTTTTCTCACTCCTACTAGTGAATGTAATGTAACACACACCCATACAATGCGCACCACCCCGTGTTTTTCTCACTCCTACTAGTGAATGTAATGTAACACACACCCATACAATGCGCACCACCCCATCATGTTTTTCTCACTCCTACTAGTGAATCCAATGTAACACACACCCATACATTGCGCACCACCCGTGATGGTTTTCTCACTCCTACTAGTGAATCCAATGTAACACACACCCATACAATGCGCACCACCCCGTGATGTTTTTCTCACTCCTACTAGTGAATCCAATGTAACACACACCCATACAATGCGCACCACCCCGTGATGTTTTTCTCACTGCTACTAGTGAATCTAATGTAACACACACCCATACAATGCGCACCACCCCGTGATGTTTTTCTCACTGCTACTAGTGAATCTAATGTAACACACACCCATACAATGCGCACCACCCCGTGATGTTTTTCTCACTGCTACTAGTGAATCTAATGTAACACACACCCATACAATGCGCACCACCCCGTGATGTTTTTCTCACTGCTACTAGTGAATCTAATGTAACACACACCCATACAATGCGCACCACCCCGTGATGTTTTTCTCGCTGCTACTAGTGAATCTAATGTAACACACACCCATACAATGCGCACCACCCCGTGATGTTTTTCTCACTGCTACTAGTGAATCGAATGTAACACACCCCCATACAATGCGCACCACCCCGTGATGTTTTTCTCACTCTTAATAGTGAATGTAATGTAACACACACCCATACAATGCGCACCACCCCGTGATGTTTTGCTCACTCCTAATAGTGAATGTAATGTAACACACACCCATACAATGCGCACCACCCCGTGATGTTTTTCTCACTCCTACTAGTGAATGTATTGTCACACACACCCATACAATGCGCACCACCCCGTGATGTTTTTCTCACTCCTACTAGTGAATCAAATGTAACACACACCCATACAATGCGCACCACCCCGTGATGTTTTTCTCACTCCTACTAGTGAATCCAATGTAACACACACCCATACAATGCGCACCACCCCGTGATGTTTTTCTCACTGCTACTAGTGAATCTAATGTAACACACACCCATACAATGCGCACCACCCCGTGATGTTTTTCTCACTGCTACTAGTGAATGTAGTGTAACACACACCCATACAATGCGCACCACCCCGTGATGTTTTTCTCACTGCTACTAGTGAATCTAATGTAACACACACCCATACAATGCGCACCACCCCGTGATGTTTTTCTCACTGCTACTAGTGAATCTAATGTAACACACACCCATACAATGCGCAACACCCCGTGATGTTTTTCTCACTGCTACTAGTGAATGTAATGTAACACACACCCATACAATGCGCACCACCCCGTGATGTTTTTCTCACTGCTACTAGTGAATGTAATGTAACACATACCCATACAATGCGAACCACCCCGTGATGTTTTTCTCACTGCTACTAGTGAATGTAATGTAACACACACCCATACAATGCGCACCACCCCGTGATGTTTTTCTCACTCCTACTAGTGAATCCAATGTAACACACACCCATACAATGCGCACCACCCCGTGATGTTTTTCTCACTCCTACTAGTGAATCCAATGTAAGACACACCCATACAATGCGCACCACCCCGTGATGTTTTTCTCGCTGCTACTAGTGAATCTAATGTAACACACACCCATACAATGCGCACCACCCCGTGATGTTTTTCTCACTGCTACTAGTGAATCTAATGTAACACACCCCCATACAATGCGCACCACCCCGTGATGTTTTTCTCACTGCTACTAGTGAATGTAATGTAACACACACCCATACAATGCGCACCACCCCGTGATGTTTTTCTCACTGCTACTAGTGAATGTAATGTAACACACACCCATACAATGCGCACCACCCCGTGATGTTTTTCTCACTCCTACTAGTGAATGTAATGTAACACACACCCATACAATGCGCACCACCCCGTGATGTTTTTCTCAATCCTACTAGTGAATCCAGTGTAACACACACCCATACAATGCGCACCACCCCGTGATGTTTTCCTCACTCCTACTAGTGAATCCAGTGTAACACACACCCATACAATGCGCACCACCCCGTGATGTTTTTCTCACTCCTACTAGTGAATCCAATGTAACACACACCCATACAATGCGCACCACCCCGTGATGTTTTTCTCACTCCTACTAGTGAATGTAATGTAACACACACCCATACAATGCGCACCACCCCGTGATGTTTTTCTCACTCCTACTAGTGAATGTAATGTAACACACACCCATACAATGCGCACCACCCCGTGATGTTTTTCTCACTCCTACTAGTGAATCTAATGTAACACACACCCATACAATGCGCACCACCCCGTGATGTTTTTCTCACTCCTACTAGTGAATCTAATGTAACACACACCCATACAATGCGCACCACCCCGTGATGTTTTTCTCACTGCTACTAGTGAATGTAATGTAACACACACCCATACAATGCGCACCACCGCGTGATGTTTTTCTCACTCCTACTAGTGAATGTAATGTAACACACACCCATACAATGCGCACCACCCCGTGATGTTTTTCTCACTCCTACTAGTGAATGTAATGTAACACACACCCATACAATGCGCACCACCCCGTGATGTTTTTCTCACTGCTACTAGTGAATCTAATGTAACACACACCCATACAATGCGCACCACCCCGTGATGTTTTTCTCACTGCTACTAGTGAATCTAATGTAACACACACCCATACAATGCGCACCACCCCGTGATGTTTTTCTCACTGCTACTAGTGAATCTAATGTAACACACACCCATACAATGCGCACCTCCCCGTGTTGTTTTTCTCACTGCTACTAGTGAATGTAATGTAACACACACCCATACAATGCGCACCACCCCGTGATGTTTTTCTCACTGCTACTAGTGAATGTAATGTAAAACACACCCATACAATGCGCACCACCCCGTGATGTTTTTCTCACTGCTACTAGTGAATCAAATGTAACACACACCCATACAATGCGAACCACCCCGTGATGTTTTTCTCACTGCTACTAGTGAATCTACTGTAACACACACCCATACAATGCGCACCACCCCGTGATGTTTTTCTCACTCCTAATAGTGAATGTAATGTAACACACACCCATACAATGCGCACCACCCCGTGATGTTTTTCTCACTCCTAATAGTGAATGTAATGTAACACACACCCATACAATGCGCACCACCCCGTGATGTTTTTCTCACTCCTACTAGTGAATGTATTGTAACACACACCCATACAATGCGCACCACCCCGTGATGTTTTTCTCACTCCTACTAGTGAATCAAATGTAACACACACCCATACAATGCGCACCACCCCGTGATGTTTTTCTCACTCCTACTAGTGAATCCAATGTAACACACACCCATACAATGCGCACCACCACGTGATGTTTTTCTCACTGCTACTAGTGAATCTAATGTAACACACACCCATACAATGCGCACCACCCCGTGATGTTTTTCTCACTGCTACTAGTGAATGTATTGTAACACACACCCATACAATGCGCACCACCCCGTGATGTTTTTCTCACTGCTACTAGTGAATCTAATGTAACACACACCCATACAATGCGCACCACCCCGTGATGTTTTTCTCACTGCTACTAGTGAATCTAATGTAACACACACCCATACAATGCGCACCACCCCGTGATGTTTTTCTCACTGCTACTAGTGAATGTAATGTAACACACACCCATACAATGCGCACCACCCCGTGATGTTTTTCTCACTGCTACTAGTGAATGTAATGTAACACACACCCATACAATGCGAACCACGCCGTGATGTTTTTCTCACTGCTACTAGTGAATGTAATGTAACACACACCCATACAATGCGCACCACCCCGTGATGTTTTTCTCACTCCTACTAGTGAATCCAATGTAACACACACCCATACAATGCGCACCACCCCGTGATGTTTTTCTCACTCCTATTAGTGAATCCAATGTAACAGACACCCATACAATGCGCACCACCCCGTGATGTTTTTCTCGCTGCTACTAGTGAATCTAATGTAACACACACCCATACAATGCGCACCACCCCGTGATGTTTTTCTCACTGCTACTAGTGAATCTAATGTAACACACTCCCATACAATGCGCACCACCCCGTGATGTTTTTCTCACTGCTACTAGTGAATGTAATGTAACACACACCCATACAATGCGCACCACCCCGTGATGTTTTTCTCACTGCTACTAGTGAATGTAATGTAACACACACCCATACAATGCGCACCACCCCGTGATGTTTTTCTCACTGCTACTAGTGAATGTAATGTAACACACACCCATACAATGCGCACCACCCCGTGATGTTTTTCTCACTGCTACTAGGGAATGTAATGTAACACTCACCCATACAATGCGCACCACCCCGTGATGTTTTTCTCAATCCTACTAGTGAATCCAGTGTAACACACACCCATACAATGCGCACCACCCCGTGATGTTTTTCTCACTCCTACTAGTGAATCCAGTGTAACACACACCCATACAATGCGCACCACCCCGTGATGTTTTTCTCACTCCTACTAGTGAATCCAATGTAACACACACCCATACAATGCGCACCACCCCGTGATGTTTTTCTCACTCCTACTAGTGAATGTAATGTAACACAAACCCATACAATGCGCACCACCCCGTGATGCTTTTCTCACTGCTACTAGTGAATGTAATGTAACACACACCCATACAATGCACACCACCCCGTGATGTTTTTCTCACTCCTACTAGTGAATCCAATGTAACACACACCCATACAATGCGCACCACCCCGTGATGTTTTTCTCACTGCTACTAGTGAATCTAATGTAACACACACCCATACAATGCGCACCACCCCGTGATGCTTTTCTCACTGCTACTAGTGAATGTAATGTAACACACACCCATACAATGCACACCACCCCGTGATGTTTTTTTCACTGCTACTAGTGAATGTAATGTAACACACACCCATACAATGCGCACCACCCCGTGATGTTTTTCTCACTGCTACTAGTGAATGTAATGTAACACACACCCATACAATGCGCACCACCCCGTGATGTTTTTCTCACTCCTACTAGTGAATCCAATGTAACACACACCCATACAATGCGCACCACCCCGTGATGTTTTTCTCACTCCTACTAGTGAATCCAATGTAACACACACCCATAAAATGCGCACCACGCCGTGATGTTTTTCTCACTCCTACTAGTGAATGTAATGTAACACACACCCATACAATGCGCACCACCCCGTGATGTTTTTCTCACTCCTACTAGTGAATCTAATGTAACACACACCCATACAATGCGCACCACCCCGTGATGTTTTTCTCACTCCTACTAGTGAATGTAATGTAACACACACCCATACAATGCGCACCACCCCTTGATGTTTTTCTCACTCCTACTAGTGAATCTAATGTAACACACACCCATACAATGCGCACCACCACGTGATGTTTTTCTCACTCCTACTAGTGAATCTAATGTAACACACACCCATACAATGCGCACCACCCCGTGATGTTTTTCTCACTCCTACTAGTGAATGTAATGTAACACACACCCATAAAATGCGCACCACCGCGTGATGTTTTTCTCACTCCTACTAGTGAATGTAATGTAACACACACCGATACAATGCGCACCACCCAGTAATGTTTTTCTCACTCCTACTAGTGAATGTAATGTAACACACATCCATACAATGCGCACCACCCCGTGATATTTTTCTCACTGCTACTAGTGAATCTAATGTAACACACACCCATACAATGCGCACCACCCCGTGATGTTTTTCTCACTGCTACTAGTGAATGTAATGTAACACACACCCATACAATGAGCACCACCCCGTGATGTTTTTCTCACTGCTACTAGTGAATCTAATGTAACACACACCCATACAATGCGCACCACCCCGTGATGTTTTTCTCACTGCTACTAGTGAATCTAATGTAACACACACCCATACAATGCGCACCACCCCGTGATGTTTTTCTCACTGCTACTAGTGAATGTAATGTAACACACACCCATACAATGCGCACCACCCCGTGATGTTTTTCTCACTGCTACTCGTGAATGTAATGTAACACACACCCATACAATGCGCACCACCCCGTGATGTTTTTCTCAGTGCTACTAGTGAATGTAATGTAACACACACCCATACAATGCGCACCACCCCGTGATGTTTTTCTCACTCCTACTAGTGAATCCAATGTAACACACACCCATACAATGCGCACCACCCCGTGATGTTTTTCTCACTCCTACTAGTGAATCCAATGTAACACACACCCATACAATGCGCACCAGGCCGTGATGTTTTTCTCACTCCTACTAGTGAATGTAATGTAACACACACCCATACAATGCGCACCACCCCGTGATGTTTTTCTCACTCCTACTAGTGAATCTAATGTACCACACACCCATACAATGCGAACCACCCCGTGATGTTTTTCTCACTCCTACTAGTGAATGTAATGTAACACACACCCATACAATGCGCACCACCCCGTGATGTTTTTCTCACTCCTACTAGTGAATCTAATGTAACACACACCCATACAATGCGCACCACCCCGTGATGTTTTTCTCACTCCTACTAGTGAATCTAATGTAACACACACCCATACAATGCGCACCACCCCGTGATGTTTTTCTCACTGCTACTAGTGAATGTAATGTAACACACACCCATACAATGCGCACCACCGCGTGATGTTTTTCTCACTCCTACTAGTGAATGTAATGTAACACACACCCATACAATGCGCACCACCCCGTGATGTTTTTCTCACTCCTACTAGTGAATGTAATGTAACACACACCCATACAATGCGCACCACCCCGTGATGTTTTTCTCACTGCTACTAGTGAATCTAATGTAACACACACCCATACAATGCGCACCACCCCGTGATGTTTTTCTCACTGCTACTAGTGAATCTAATGTAACACACACCCATACAATGCGCACCACCCCGTGATGTTTTTCTCACTGCTACTAGTGAATCTAATGTAACACACCCCCATACAATGCGCACCTCACCGTGTTGTTTTTCTCACTGCTACTAGTGAATGTAATGTAACACACACCCATACAATGCGCACCACCCCGTGATGTTTTTCTCACTGCTACTAGTGAATGTAATGTAAAACACACCCATACAATGCGCACCACCCCGTGATGTTTTTCTCACTGCTACTAGTGAATCAAATGTAACACACACCCATACAATGCGCACCACCCCGTGATGTTTTTCTCACTGCTACTAGTGAATCTAATGTAACACACACCCATACAATGCGCACCACCCCGTGATGTTTTTCTCACTCCTAATAGTGAATGTAATGTAACACACACCCATACAATGCGCACCACCCCGTGATGTTTTTCTCACTCCTAATAGTGAATGTAATGTAACACACACCCATACAATGCGCACCACCCCGTGATGTTTTTCTCACTCCTACTAGTGAATGTATTGTAACACACACCCATACAATGCGCACCACCCCGTGATGTTTTTCTCACTCCTACTAGTGAATCAAATGTAACACACACCCATACAATGCGCACCACCCCGTGATGTTTTTCTCACTCCTACTAGTGAATCCAATGTAACACACACCCATACAATGCGCACCACCACGTGATGTTTTTCTCACTGCTACTAGTGAATCTAATGTAACACACACCCATACAATGCGCACCACCCCGTGATGTTTTTCTCACTGCTACTAGTGAATGTATTGTAACACACACCCATACAATGCGCACCACCCCGTGATGTTTTTCTCACTGCTACTAGTGAATCTAATGTAACACACACCCATACAATGCGCACCACCCCGTGATGTTTTTCTCACTGCTACTAGTGAATCTAATGTAACACACACCCATACAATGCGCACCACCCCGTGATGTTTTTCTCACTGCTACTAGTGAATGTAATGTAACACACACCCATACAATGCGCACCACCCCGTGATGTTTTTCTCACTGCTACTAGTGAATGTAATGTAACACACACCCATACAATGCGCACCACCCCGTGATGTTTTTCTCACTGCTACTAGTGAATGTAATGTAACACACACCCATACAATGCGCACCACCCCGTGATGTTTTTCTCACTCCTACTAGTGAATCCAATGTAACACACACCCATACAATGCGCACCACCCCGTGATGTTTTTCTCACTCCTATTAGTGAATCCAATGTAACAGACACCCATACAATGCGCACCACCCCGTGATGTTTTTCTCGCTGCTACTAGTGAATCTAATGTAACACACACCCATACAATGCGCACCACCCCGTGATGTTTTTCTCACTGCTACTAGTGAATCTAATGTAACACACTCCCATACAATGCGCACCACCCCGTGATGTTTTTCTCACTGCTACTAGTGAATGTAATGTAACACACACCCATACAATGCGCACCACCCCGTGATGTTTTTCTCACTCCTACTAGTGAGTTCAATGTAACACACACCCATACAATGCGCACCACCCCGTGATGTTTTTCTCACTGGTACTAGTGAATGTAATGTAACACACACCCATACAATGCGCACCACCCCGTGATGTTTTTCTCACTGCTACTAGGGAATGTAATGTAACACTCACCCATACAATGCGCACCACCCCGTGATGTTTTTCTCAATCCTACTAGTGAATCCAGTGTAACACACACCCATACAATGCGCACCACCCCGTGATGTTTTCCTCACTCCTACTAGTGAATCCAGTGTAACACACACCCATACAATGCGCACCACCCCGTGATGTTTTTCTCACTCCTACTAGTGAATCCAATGTAACACACACCCATACAATACGCACCACCCCGTGATGTTTTTCTCACTCCTACTAGTGAATGTAATGTAACACAAACCCATACAATGCGCACCACCCCGTGATGGTTTTCTCACTCCTACTAGTGAATGTAATGTAACACACACCCATACAATGCGCACCACCCCGTGATGTTTTTCTCACTCCTACTAGTGAATCTAATGTAACACACACCCATACAATGCGCACCACCCCGTGATGTTTTTCTCACTCCTACTAGTGAATCTAATGTAACACACACCCATACAATGCGCACCACCCCGTGATGTTTTTCTCACTCCTACTAGTAAATGTAATGTAACACACACCCATAAAATGCGCACCACCGCGTGATGTTTTTCTCACTCCTACTAGTGAATGTAATGTAACACACACCCATACAATGCGCACCACCCCGTGATGTTTTTCTCACTCCTACTAGTGAATGTAATGTAACACACACCCATACAATGCGCACCACCCCGTGATGTTTTTCTCATTGCTACTAGTGAATCTAATGTAACACACACCCATACAATGCGCACCACCCCGTGATGCTTTTCTCACTGCTACTAGTGAATCTAATGTAACACACACCCATACAATGCGCACCACACCGTGATGTTTTTCTCACTGCTACTAGTGAATCTAATGTAACACACCACCATACAATGCGCACCACCCCGTGATGTTTTTCTCACTGCTACTAGTGAATGTAATGTAACACACACCCATACAATGCGCACCACCCCGTGATGTTTTTCTCACTGCTACTAGTGAATGTAATGTACCACACACCCATACAATGCGCACCACCCCGTGATGTTGTTCTCACTGCTACTAGTGAATCTAATGTAACACACACCCATACAATGCGCACCTCCCCGTGTTGTTTTTCTCACTGCTACTAGTGAATGTAATGTAACACACACCCATACAATGCGTACCACCCCGTGATGTTTTTCTCACTGCTACTAGTGAATGTAATGTAAAACACACCCATACAATGCGCACCACCCCGTGATGTTTTTCTCACTGCTACTAGTGAATCAAATGTAACACACACCCATACAATGCGCAACACCCCGTGATGTTTTTCTCACTGCTACTAGTGAATCTAATGTAACACACACCCATACAATGCGCACCACCCCGTGATGTTTTTCTCACTCCTAATAGTGAATGTAATGTAACACACACCCATACAATGCGCACCACCCCGTGATGTTTTTCTCACTCCTAATAGTGAATGTAATGTAACACACACCCATACAATGCGCACCACCCCGTGATCTTTTTCTCACTCCTACTAGTGAATGTATTGTAACACACACGCATACAATGCGCACCACCCCGTGATGTTTTTCTCACTCCTACTAGTGAATCAAATGTAACACACACCCATACAATGCGCACCACCCCGTGATGATTTTCTCACTCCTACTAGTGAATCCAATGTAACACACACCCATACAATGCGCACCACCCCGTGATGTTTTTCTCACTGCTACTAGTGAATCTAATGTAACACACACCCATACAATGCGCACCACCCCGTGATGTTTTTCTCACTGCTACTAGTGAATGTAATGTAACACACACCCATACAATGAGCACCACCCCGTGATGTTTTTCTCACTGCTACTAGTGAATCTAATGTAACACACACCCATACAATGCGCACCACCCCGTGATGTTTTTCTCACTGCTACTAGTGAATCTAATGTAACACACACCCATACAATGCGCACCACCCCATGATGTTTTTCTCACTGCTACTAGTGAATGTAATGTAACACACACCCATACAATGCGCACCACCCCGTGATGTTTTTCTCACTGCTACTAGTGAATGTAATGTAACACACACCCATACAATGCGCACCACCCCGTGATGTTTTTCTCACTGCTACTAGTGAATGTAATGTAACACACACCCATACAATGCGCACCACCCCGTGATGTTTTTCTCACTCCTACTAGTGAATCCAATGTAACACACACCCATACAATGCGCACCACCCCGTGATGTTTTTCTCACTCCTACTAGTGAATCCAATGTAACACACACCCATACAATGCGCACCACGCCGTGATGTTTTTCTCACTCCTACTAGTGAATCCAATGTAACACACACCCATACAATGCGCAACACCCCGTGATGTTTTTCTCACTCCTACTAGTGAATGTAATGTAACACACACCCATACAATGCGCACCACCCCGTGATGTTTTTCTCACTCCTACTAGTGAATCTAATGTAACACACACCCATACAATGCGCACCACCCCGTGATGTTTTTCTCACTGCTACTAGTGAATCTAATGTAACACACACCCATACAATGCGCACCACCCCGTGATGTTTTTCTCACTCCTACTAGTGAATGTAATGTAACACACACCCATAAAATGCGCACCACCCCGTGATGTTTTTCTCACTCCTACTAGTGAATGTAATGTAACACACACCCATACAATGCGCACCACCCCGTGTTTTTATCACTCCTACTAGTGAATGTAATGTAACACACACCCATACAATGCGCACCACCCCGTGATATTTTTCTCACTCCTACTAGTGAGTTCAATGTAACACACACCCATACAATGCGCACCACCCCGTGATGGTTTTCTCACTCCTACTAGTGAATCCAATGTAACACACACCCATACAATGCGCACCACTCCGTGATGTTTTTCTCACTCCTACTAGTGAATCCAATGTAACACACACCAATACAATGCGCACCACCCCGTGATGTTTTTCTCACTCCTACTAGTGAATCTAATGTAACACACACCCATACAATGCGCACCACCTCGTGATGTTTTTCTCGCTGCTACTAGTGAATCTAATGTAACACACACCCATACAATGCGCACCACCCCGTGATGTTTTTCTCGCTGCTACTAGTGAATCTAATGTAACACACACCCATACAATGGGCACCACCCCGTGATGTTTTTCTCGCTGCTACTAGTGAATCTAATGTAACACACACCCATACAAGGCGCACAACCCCGTGATGTTTTTCTCGCTGCTACTAGTGAATCTAATGTAACACACACCCATACAATGCGCACCACCCCGTGATGTTTTTCTCACTGCTACTAGTGAATCTAATGTAACACACCCCCATACAATGCGCACCACCCCGTGATGTTTTTCTCACTGCTACTAGTGAATGTAATGTAACACACACCCATACAATGCGCACCACCCCGTGATGTTTTTCTCACTCCTACTAGTGAATGTATTGTAACACACACCCATACAATGCGCACCACCCCGCGATGTTTTTCAGAAACCTATCCTACATTGCCACTGCATATTCCCTGACCTCCCCATGCTGACCACCCCGCGGTGCTTTTCTCCATCCTACATTGCCACTCACTGCCTATCCTAATTCAGACCCTCCGATTCACACCACCCCGTGATGTTTTTCTCACTCCTACTATCGAATGTAATGTAACACACACCCATACAATGCGCACCACCCCGTGATGTTTTTCTCACTCCTACTAGTGAATGTAATGTAACACACATCCATACAATGCGCTCCACCCCGCTATGTTTTTCAGAAACCTATCCTACATTGCCACTGCATGTTCCCTGACATCCCCATGCTGACAACCCCGCGGTGCTTTTCCCCATCCTACATTGCCACTCACTGCCTATCCTAATTCACACCCTCCGATTCACACCACCCCGTGATGTTTTTCTCACTCCTACTAGTGTATGTAATGTAACACACACCCGTCCAATGCGCACCACCCCGTGATGTTTTTCTCACTCCTACTAGTGAATGCAATGTAACACACACCCATACAATGCGCACCACCCCGCGATGTTTTTAAGAAACCTATCCTACATTGCCACTGCATGTTCCCTGACCTCCCCATGCTGACCACCCCGCGGTGCTTTTCTCCATCCTACATTGCCACTCACTGCCTATCCTAATTCAGACCCTCCGATTCACACTACCCCGTGATGTTTTTCTCACTCCTACTAGTGAATGTAATGTAACACACACCCATACAATGCGCACCACCCCGTGATGTTTTTCTCACTCCTACTAGTGAATGTAATGTAACACACACCCTTATAATGCGCACCACCCCGCGATGGTTTTCAGAAACCTATCCTACATTGCCAGTGCATGTTCCCTGACCTCCCCATGCTGATCACACCGCGGTGCTTTTCTCCATCCTACATTGACACTCACTGCCTATCCTAATTCAGACCCTCCGATTCACATCACCCATTTATGTTTTTCTCACTCCTACTAGTGAATGTAATGTAACACAGACCCATACAATGCACACCACCCCGTGATGTTTTTCTCACTCCTACTAGTGAATGTAACGTAACTCACACCCATAGAATGCGCACCACCCCGTGATGTTTTTCTCACTCGTACTAGTGAATGTAATGTAACACACACCCATACAATGCGCACCACCCCGCGATGTTTTTCAGAAACCTATCCTACATTGCCACTGCATGTTCCCTGACCTCCCCAAGCTGAACACCCCGCGGTGCTTTTCTCCATCCTACATTGCCACTCACTGCCTATCCTAATTCAGACCCTCCGATTCACACCACCCCGTGATGTTTTTCTCACTCCTAATAGTGAATGTAATGTAACACACACCCATACAATACGCACCACCCCGTGATGTTTTTCAGAAACATATCCTACATTGCCACTGCATGTTCCCTGACCTCCCCATGCTGACCACCCCGCGGTGCTTTTCTCCATCCTACATTGCCACTCACTGCCTTTCCTAATTCAGACCCTCCGATTCACACCACCCCGTGATGTTTTTCTCACTCCTACTAGTGAATGTAATGTAACACACACCCATACAATGCGCACCACCCCGTGATGCTTTTCTCACTCCTACTAGTGAATGTAATGTAACACACACCCATACAATGCGCACCACCCGGCGATGTTTTTCAGAAACCTATCCTACATTGCCACTGCATGTTCCCTGACCTCCCCATGCTGACCACCCCGCGGTGCTTTTCTCCATCCTACATTGCCACTCACTGCCTATCCTAATTCAGACCCTCCAATTCACACCACCCCGTGATGTTTTTCTCACTCCTACTAATGAATGTAATGTAACACACACCCATTCAATGCGCACCACCCCGTGATGTTTTTCTCACTCCTACTAGTGAATGTAATGTAACACACATCCATACAATGCGCACCACCCCGCGATGTTTTTCAGAAACCTATCCTACATTGCCACTGCATGTTCCCTGACCTCCCCATGCTGACAACCCCGCGGTGCTTTTCCCCATCCTACATTTCCACTCACTGCCTATCCTAATTCACACCCTCAGATTCACACCACCCCGTGATGTTTTTCTCACTCCTACTAGTGTATGTAATGTAACACACACCCGTCCAATGCGCACCACCCCGTGATGTTTTTCTCACTCCTACTAGTGAATGCAATGTAACACACACCCATACAATGCGCACCACCCCGCGATGTTTTTCAGAAACCTATCCTACATTGCCACTGCATGTTCCCTGACCTCCCCATGCTGACCACCCCGCGGTGCTTTTCTCCATCCTACATTGCCACTCACTGCCTATCCTAATTCAGACCCTCCGATTCACACTACCCCGTGATGTTTTTCTCACTCCTACTAGTGAATGTAATGTAACACACACCCGTACAATGCGCACCACCCCGTGATGTTTTTCTCACTCCTACTAGTGAATCTAATGTAACACACACCCATACAATGCGCACCACCTGGCGATGTTTTACAGAAACCTATCCTACATTGCCACTGCATGTTCCCTGACCTCCCCATGCTGACCACCCCGCGGTGCTTTTCTCCATCCTACATTGCCACTCACTGCCTATCCTAATTCAGACCCTCCGATTCACACCACCCCGTGATGTTTTTCTCACTCCTACTAGTGAATGTAATGTAACACACACCCATACAATGCGCACCACCCCGTGATGTTTTTCTCACTCCTACTAGTGAATCTAATGTAACACACACCCATACAATGCGCACCACCCCGTGATGTTTTTCTCACTGCTACTAGTGAATCTAATGTAACACACACCCATACAATGCGCACCACCCCGTGATGTTTTTCTCACTCCTACTAGTGAATGTAATGTAACACACACCCATAAAATGCGCACCACCCCGTGATGTTTTTCTCACTCCTACTAGTGAATGTAATGTAACACACACCCATACAATGCGCACCACCCCGTGTTTTTATCACTCCTACTAGTGAATGTAATGTAACACACACCCATACAATGCGCACCACCCCGTGATGTTTTTCTCACTCCTACTAGTGAGTTCAATGTAACACACACCCATACAATGCGCACCACCCCGGGATGGTTTTCTCACTCCTACTAGTGAATCCAATGTAACACACACCCATACAATGCGCACCACTCCGTGATGTTTTTCTCACTCCTACTAGTGAATCCAACGTAACACACACCCATACAATGCGCACCACCCCGTGATGTTTTTCTCACTCCTACTAGTGAATCTAATGTAACACACACCCATACAATGCGCACCACCCCGTGATGTTTTTCTCGCTGCTACTAGTGAATCTAATGTAACACACACCCATACAATGCGCACCACCCCGTGATGTTTTTCTCGCTGCTACTAGTGAATCTAATGTAACACACACCCATACAAGGCGCACAACCCCGTGATGTTTTTCTCGCTGCTACTAGTGAATCTAATGTAACACACACCCATACAATGCGCACCACCCCGTGATGTTTTTCTCGCTCCTACTAGTGAATCTAATGTAACACACACCCATACAAGGCGCACAACCCCGTGATGTTTTTCTCGCTGCTACTAGTGAATCTAATGTAACACACACCCATACAATGCGCACCACCCCGTGATGTTTTTCTCACTGCTACTAGTGAATCTAATGTAACACACCCCCATACAATGCGCAGCACCCCGTGATGTTTTTCTCACTGCTACTAGTGAATGTAATGTAACACACACCCATACAATGCGCACCACCCCGTGATGTTTTTCTCACTCCTACTAGTGAATGTATTGTAACACACACCCATACAATGCGCATCACCCCGCGATGTTTTTCAGAAACCTATCCTACATTGCCACTGCATATTCCCTGACCTCCCCATGCTGACCACCCCGCGGTGCTTTTCTCCATCCTACATTGCCACTCACTGCCTATCCTAATTCAGACCCTCCGATTCAAACCACCCCGTGATGTTTTTCTCACTCCTACTAGTGAATGTAATGTAACACACACCCATACAATGCGCACCACCCCGTGATGTTTTTCTCACTCCTACTAGTGAATGTAATGTAACACACATCCATACAATGCGCTCCACCCCGCTATGTTTTTCAGAAACCTATCCTACATTGCCACTGCATGTTCCCTGACCTCCCCATGCTGACCACCCCGCGGTGCTTTTCTCCATCCTACATTGCCACTCACTGCCTATCCTAATTCAGACCCTCCGATTCACACTACCCCGTGATGTTTTTCTCACTCCTACTAGTGAATGTAATGTAACACACACCCATACAATGCGCACCACCCCGTGATGTTTTTCTCACTCCTACTAGTGAATGTAATGTAACACACACCCTTACAATGCGCACCACCCCGCGATGTTTTTGAGAAACCTATCCTACATTGCCAGTGCATGTTCCCTGACCTCCCCATGCTGATCACACCGCGGTGCTTTTCTCCATCCTACATTGACACTCACTGCCTATCCTAATTCAGACCCTCCGATTCACACCACCCATTTATGTTTTTCTCACTCCTACTAGTGAATGTAATGTAACACAGACCCATACAATGCACACCACCCCGTGATGTTTTTCTCACTCCTACTAGTGAATGTAATGTAACACACACCCATACAATGCGCACCACCCCGCGATGTTTTTCAGAAACCTATCCTACATTGCCACTGCATGTTCCGTGACCTCCCCATGCTGACCACCCCGCGGTGCTTTTCTCCATCCTACATTGCCACTCACTGCCTATCCTAATTCAGACCCTCGGATTCACACCACCCCGTGATGTTTTTCTCACTCCTACTAGTGAATGTAATGTAACACACAACCATACAATGCGCACCACCCCGTGATGTTTTTCTCACTCCTACTAGTGAATGTAATGTAACACACACCCATACAATGCGCACCACCCCGTGATGTTTTTCTCACTCCTACTAGTGAATGTAATGTAACACACACCCATACAATGCGCACCACCCCGCGATGTTTTTCAGAAACCTATCCTACATTGCCACTGCATGTTCCCTGACCTCCCCATGCTGACCACCCCGCGTTGCTTTTCTCCATCCTACATTGCCACTCACTGCCTATCCTAATTCAGAACCTCCGATTCACACCACCCCGTGATGTTTTTCTCACTCCTACTAGTGAATGTAACGTAACTCACACCCATAGAATGCGCACCACCCCGTGATGTTTTTCTCACTCGTACTAGTGAATGTAATGTAACACACACCCATACAATGCGCACCACCCCGCGATGTTTTTCAGAAACCTATCCTACATTGCCACTGCATGTTCCCTGACCTCCCCAAGCTGAACACCCCGCGGTGCTTTTCTCCATCCTACATTGCCACTCACTGCCTATCCTAATTCAGACCCTCCGATTCACACCACCCCGTGATGTTTTTCTCACTCCTACTAGTGAATGTAATGTAACACACACCCATACAATGCGCACCACCCCGTGATGTTTTTCTCACTGCTACTAGTGAATCTAATGTAACACACACCCATACAATGCGCACCACCCCGTGATGTTTTTCTCACTGCTACTAGTGAATGTAATGTAACACACACCCATACAATGAGCACCACCCCGTGATGTTTTTCTCACTGCTACTAGTGAATCTAATGTAACACACACCCATACAATGCGCACCACCCCGTGATGTTTTTCTCACTGCTACTAGTGAATCTAATGTAACACACACCCATACAATGCGCACCACCCCATGATGTTTTTCTCACTGCTACTAGTGAATGTAATGTAACACACACCCATACAATGCGCACCACCCCGTGATGTTTTTCTCACTGCTACTAGTGAATGTAATGTAACACACACCCATACAATGCGCACCACCCCGTGATGTTTTTCTCACTGCTACTAGTGAATGTAATGTAACACACACCCATACAATGCGCACCACCCCGTGATGTTTTTCTCACTCCTACTAGTGAATCCAATGTAACACACACCCATACAATGCGCACCACCCCGTGATGTTTTTCTCACTCCTACTAGTGAATCCAATGTAACACACACCCATACAATGCGCACCACGCCGTGATGTTTTTCTCACTCCTACTAGTGAATCCAATGTAACACACACCCATACAATGCGCAACACCCCGTGATGTTTTTCTCACTCCTACTAGTGAATGTAATGTAACACACACCCATACAATGCGCACCACCCCGTGATGTTTTTCTCACTCCTACTAGTGAATCTAATGTAACACACACCCATACAATGCGCACCACCCCGTGATGTTTTTCTCACTGCTACTAGTGAATCTAATGTAACACACACCCATACAATGCGCACCACCCCGTGATGTTTTTCTCACTCCTACTAGTGAATGTAATGTAACACACACCCATAAAATGCGCACCACCCCGTGATGTTTTTCTCACTCCTACTAGTGAATGTAATGTAACACACACCCATACAATGCGCACCACCCCGTGTTTTTATCACTCCTACTAGTGAATGTAATGTAACACACACCCATACAATGCGCACCACCCCGTGATATTTTTCTCACTCCTACTAGTGAGTTCAATGTAACACACACCCATACAATGCGCACCACCCCGTGATGGTTTTCTCACTCCTACTAGTGAATCCAATGTAACACACACCCATACAATGCGCACCACTCCGTGATGTTTTTCTCACTCCTACTAGTGAATCCAATGTAACACACACCAATACAATGCGCACCACCCCGTGATGTTTTTCTCACTCCTACTAGTGAATCTAATGTAACACACACCCATACAATGCGCACCACCTCGTGATGTTTTTCTCGCTGCTACTAGTGAATCTAATGTAACACACACCCATACAATGCGCACCACCCCGTGATGTTTTTCTCGCTGCTACTAGTGAATCTAATGTAACACACACCCATACAATGCGCACCACCCCGTGATGTTTTTCTCGCTGCTACTAGTGAATCTAATGTAACACACACCCATACAAGGCGCACAACCCCGTGATGTTTTTCTCGCTGCTACTAGTGAATCTAATGTAACACACACCCATACAATGCGCACCACCCCGTGATGTTTTTCTCACTGCTACTAGTGAATCTAATGTAACACACCCCCATACAATGCGCACCACCCCGTGATGTTTTTCTCACTGCTACTAGTGAATGTAATGTAACACACACCCATACAATGCGCACCACCCCGTGATGTTTTTCTCACTCCTACTAGTGAATGTATTGTAACACACACCCATACAATGCGCACCACCCCGCGATGTTTTTCAGAAACCTATCCTACATTGCCACTGCATATTCCCTGACCTCCCCATGCTGACCACCCCGCGGTGCTTTTCTCCATCCTACATTGCCACTCACTGCCTATCCTAATTCAGACCCTCCGATTCACACCACCCCGTGATGTTTTTCTCACTCCTACTAGTGAATGTAATGTAACACACACCCATACAATGCGCACCACCCCGTGATGTTTTTCTCACTCCTACTAGTGAATGTAATGTAACACACATCCATACAATGCGCTCCACCCCGCTATGTTTTTCAGAAACCTATCCTACATTGCCACTGCATGTTCCCTGACATCCCCATGCTGACAACCCCGCGGTGCTTTTCCCCATCCTACATTGCCACTCACTGCCTATCCTAATTCACACCCTCCGATTCACACCACCCCGTGATGTTTTTCTCACTCCTACTAGTGTATGTAATGTAACACACACCCGTCCAATGCGCACCACCCCGTGATGTTTTTCTCACTCCTACTAGTGAATGCAATGTAACACACACCCATACAATGCGCACCACCCCGCGATGTTTTTAAGAAACCTATCCTACATTGCCACTGCATGTTCCCTGACCTCCCCATGCTGACCACCCCGCGGTGCTTTTCTCCATCCTACATTGCCACTCACTGCCTATCCTAATTCAGACCCTCCGATTCACACTACCCCGTGATGTTTTTCTCACTCCTACTAGTGAATGTAATGTAACACACACCCATACAATGCGCACCACCCCGTGATGTTTTTCTCACTCCTACTAGTGAATGTAATGTAACACACACCCTTACAATGCGCACCACCCCGCGATGTTTTTCAGAAACCTATCCTACATTGCCAGTGCATGTTCCCTGACCTCCCCATGCTGATCACACCGCGGTGCTTTTCTCCATCCTACATTGCCACTCACTGCCTATCCTAATTCAGACCCTCCGATTCACACCACCCATTTATGTTTTTCTCACTCCTACTAGTGAATATAATGTAACACAGACCCATACAATGCACACCACCCCGTGATGTTTTTCTCACTCCTACTAGTGAATGTAACGTAACTCACACCCATAGAATGCGCACCACCCCGTGATGTTTTTCTCACTCGTACTAGTGAATGTAATGTAACACACACCCATACAATGCGCACCACCCCGCGATGTTTTTCAGAAACCTATCCTACATTGCCACTGCATGTTCCCTGACCTCCCCAAGCTGAACACCCCGCGGTGCTTTTCTCCATCCTACATTGCCACTCACTGCCTATCCTAATTCAGACCCTCCGATTCACACCACCCCGTGATGTTTTTCTCACTCCTAATAGTGAATGTAATGTAACACACACCCATACAATACGCACCACCCCGTGATGTTTTTCAGAAACATATCCTACATTGCCACTGCACGTTCCCTGACCTCCCCATGCTGACCACCCCGCGGTGCTTTTCTCCATCCTACATTGCCACTCACTGCCTTTCCTAATTCAGACCCTCCGATTCACACCACGCCGTGATGTTTTTCTCACTCCTACTAGTGAATGTAATGTAACACACACCCATACAATGCGCACCACCCCGTGATGCTTTTCTCACTCCTACTAGTGAATGTAATGTAACACACACCCATACAATGCGCACCACCCGGCGATGTTTTTCAGAAACCTATCCTACATTGCCACTGCATGTTCCCTGACCTCCCCATGCTGACCACCCCGCGGTGCTTTTCTCCATCCTACATTGCCACTCACTGCCTATCCTAATTCAGACCCTCCAATTCACACCACCCCGTGATGTTTTTCTCACTCCTACTAATGAATGTAATGTAACACACACCCATTCAATGCGCACCACCCCGTGATGTTTTTCTCACTCCTACTAGTGAATGTAATGTAACACACATCCATACAATGCGCACCACCCCGCGATGTTTTTCAGAAACCTATCCTACATTGCCACTGCATGTTCCCTGACCTCCCCATGCTGACAACCCCGCGGTGCTTTTCCCCATCCTACATTTCCACTCACTGCCTATCCTAATTCACACCCTCAGATTCACACCACCCCGTGATGTTTTTCTCACTCCTACTAGTGTATGTAATGTAACACACACCCGTCCAATGCGCACCACCCCGTGATGTTTTTCTCACTCCTACTAGTGAATGCAATGTAACACACACCCATACAATGCGCACCACCCCGCGATGTTTTTCAGAAACCTATCCTACATTGCCACTGCATGTTCCCTGACCTCCCCATGCTGACCACCCCGCGGTGCTTTTCTCCATCCTACATTGCCACTCACAGCCTATCCTAATTCAGACCCTCCGATTCACACTACCCCGTGATGTTTTTCTCACTCCTACTAGTGAATGTAATGTAACACACACCCGTACAATGCGCACCACCCCGTGATGTTTTTCTCACTCCTACTATTGAATGTAATGTAACACACACCCATACAATGCGCACCACCTGGCGATGTTTTACAGAAACCTATCCTACATTGCCACTGCATGTTCCCTGACCTCCCCATGCTGACCACCCCGCGGTGCTTTTCTCCATCCTACATTGCCACTCACTGCCTATCCTAATTCAGACCCTCCGATTCACACCACCCCGTGATGTTTTTCTCACTCCTACTAGTGAATGTAATGTAACACACACCCATACAATGCGCACCACCCCGTGATGTTTTTCTCACTCCTACTAGTGAATCTAATGTAACACACACCCATACAATGCGCACCACCCCGTGATGTTTTTCTCACTGCTACTAGTGAATCTAATGTAACACACACCCATACAATGCGCACCACCCCGTGATGTTTTTCTCACTCCTACTAGTGAATGTAATGTAACACACACCCATAAAATGCGCACCACCCCGTGATGTTTTTCTCACTCCTACTAGTGAATGTAATGTAACACACACCCATACAATGCGCACCACCCCGTGTTTTTATCACTCCTACTAGTGAATGTAATGTAACACACACCCATACAATGCGCACCACCCCGTGATGTTTTTCTCACTCCTACTAGTGAGTTCAATGTAACACACACCCATACAATGCGCACCACCCCGTGATGGTTTTCTCACTCCTACTAGTGAATCCAATGTAACACACACACATACAATGCGCACCACTCCGTGATGTTTTTCTCACTCCTACTAGTGAATCCAACGTAACACACACCCATACAATGCGCACCACCCCGTGATGTTTTTCTCACTCCTACTAGTGAATCTAATGTAACACACACCCATACAATGCGCACCACCCCGTGATGTTTTTCTCGCTGCTACTAGTGAATCTAATGTAACACACACCCATACAATGCGCCCCACCCCGTGATGTTTTTCTAGCTGCTACTAGTGAATCTAATGTAACACACACCCATACAAGGCGCACAACCCCGTGATGTTTTTCTCGCTGCTACTAGTGAATCTAATGTAACACACACCCATACAATGCGCACCACCACGTGATGTTTTTCTCGCTCCTACTAGTGAATCTAATGTAACACACACCCATACAAGGCGCACAACCCCGTGATGTTTTTCTCGCTGCTACTAGTGAATCTAATGTAACACACACCCATACAATGCGCACCACCCCGTGATGTTTTTCTCACTGCTACTAGTGAATCTAATGTAACACACCCCCATACAATGCGCATCACCCCGTGATGTTTTTCTCACTGCTACTAGTGAATGTAATGTAACACACACCCATACAATGCGCACCACCCCGTGATGTTTTTCTCACTCCTACTAGTGAATGTATTGTAACACACACCCATACAATGCGCACCACCCCGCGATGTTTTTCAGAAACCTATCCTACATTGCCACTGCATATTCCCTGACCTCCCCATGCTGACCACCCCGCGGTGCTTTTCTCCATCCTACATTGCCACTCACTGCCTATCCTAATTCAGACCCTCCGATTCACACCACCCCGTGATGTTTTTCTCACTCCTACTAGTGAATGTAATGTAACACACACCCATACAATGCGCACCACCCCGTGATGTTTTTCTCACTCCTACTAGTGAATGTAATGTAACACACATCCATACAATGCGCTCCACCCCGCTATGTTTTTCAGAAACCTATCCTACATTGCCACTGCATGTTCCCTGACATCCCCATGCTGACAACCCCGTGGTGCTTTTCCCCATCCTACATTGCCACTCACTGCCTATCCTAATTCACACCCTCCGATTCACACCACCCCGTGATGTTTTTCTCACTCCTACTAGTGTATGTAATGTAACACACACCCGTCCAATGCGCACCACCCCGTGATGTTTTTCTCACTCCTACTAGTGAATGTAATGTAACACACACCCATACAATGCGCACCACCCCGTGATGTTTTTCTCACTCCTACTAGTGAATGTAATGTAACACACACCCATACAATGCGCACCACCCCGTGATGTTTTTCTCACTCCTACTAGTGAATGTAATGTAACACACACCCATACAATGCGCACCACCCCGTGATGTTTTTCTCACTCCTACTAGTGAATGTAATGTAACACACACCCATACAATGCGCACCACCCCGCGATGTTTTTCAGAAACCTATCCTACATTGCCACTGCATGTTCCCTGACCTCCCCATGCTGACCACCCCGCGTTGCTTTTCTCCATCCTACATTGCCACTCACTGCCTATCCTAATTCAGAACCTCCGATTCACACCACCCCGTGATGTTTTTCTCACTCCTACTAGTGAATGTAACGTAACTCACACCCATAGAATGCGCACCACCCCGTGATGTTTTTCTCACTCGTACTAGTGAATGTAATGTAACACACACCCATACAATGCGCACCACCCCGCGATGTTTTTCAGAAACCTATCCTACATTGCCACTGCATGTTCCCTGACCTCCCCAAGCTGAACACCCCGAGGTGCTTTTCTCCATCCTACATTGCCACTCACTGCCTATCCTAATTCAGACCCTCCGATTCACACCACCCCGTGATGTTTTTCTCACTCCTACTAGTGAATGTAATGTAACACACACCCATACAATACGCACCACCCCGTGATGTTTTTCAGAAACATATCCTACATTGCCACTGCATGTTCCCTGACCTCCCCATGCTGACCACCCCGCGGTGCTTTTCTCCATCCTACATTGCCACTCACTGACTTTCCTAATTCAGACCCTCATATTCACACCACCCCGTGATGTTTTTCTCACTCCTACTAGTGAATGTAATGTAACACACACCCATACAATGCGCACCACCCCGTGATGCTTTTCTCACTCCTACTAGTGAATGTAATGTAACACACACCCATACAATGCGCACCACCCGGCGATGTTTTTCAGAAACCTATCCTACATTGCCACTGCATGTTCCCTGACCTCCCCATGCTGACCACCCCGCGGTGCTTTTCTCCATCCTACATTGCCACTCACTGCCTATCCTAATTCAGACCCTCCAATTCACACCACCCCGTGATGTTTTTCTCACTCCTACTAATGAATGTAATGTAACACACACCCATTCAATGCGCACCACCCCGTGATGTTTTTCTCACTCCTACTAGTGAATGTAATGTAACACACATCCATACAATGCGCACCACCCCGCGATGTTTTTCAGAAACCTATCCTACATTGCCACTGCATGTTCCCTGACCTCCCCATGCTGACAACCCCGCGGTGCTTTTCCCCATCCTACATTTCCACTCACTGCCTATCCTAATTCACACCCTCCGATTCACACCACCCCGTGATGTTTTTCTCACTCCTACTAGTGTATGTAATGTAACACACACCCGTCCAATGCGCACCACCCCGTGATGTTTTTCTCACTCCTACTAGTGAATGCAATGTAACACACACCCATACAATGCGCACCACCCCGCGATGTTTTTCAGAAACCTATCCTACATTGCCACTGCATGTTCCCTGACCTCCCCATGCTGACCACCCCGCGGTGCTTTTCTCCATCCTACATTGCCACTCACTGCCTATCCTAATTCAGACCCTCCGATTCACACTACCCCGTGATGTTTTTCTCACTCCTACTAGTGAATGTAATGTAACACACACCCGTACAATGCGCACCACCCCGTGATGTTTTTCTCACTCCTACTAGTGAATCTAATGTAACACACACCCATACAATGCGCACCACCTGGCGATGTTTTACAGAAACCTATCCTACATTGCCACTGCATGTTCCCTGACCTCCCCATGCTGACCACCCCGCGGTGCTTTTCTCCATCCTACATTGCCACTCACTGCCTATCCTAATTCAGACCCTCCGATTCACACCACCCCGTGATGTTTTTCTCACTCCTACTAGTGAATGTAATGTAACACACACCCATACAATGCGCACCACCCCGTGATGTTTTTCTCACTCCTACTAATGAATGTAATGTAACACACACCCATTCAATGCGCACCACCCCGTGAAGTTTTTCTCACTCCTACTAGTGAATGTAATGTAACACACACCCATACAATGCGCACCACCCAGCGATGATTTTCAGAAACCTATCCTACATTGCCACTGCATGTTCCCTGACCTCCCCATGCTGACAACCCAGTGGTGCATTTCTCCATCCTACATTGCCACTCACTGCCTATCCTAATTCAGACCCTCCGATTTACACCACCCCGTGATGTTTTTCTCACTCCTACTAGTGAATGTAATGTAACACACACCCATACAATGCGCACCACCCTGTGATGTTTTTCTCACTCCTACTAGTGAATGTAATGTAACACACACCCATACAATGCGCACCACCCCGTGATGTTTTTCTCACTCCTACTATTGAATGTAATGTAACACACACCCATACAATGCGCACCATCCCGCGATGTTTTTCAGAAACCTATCCTACATTGCCACTGCATGTTCCGTGACCTCCCCATGCTGACCACCCCGCGGTGCTTTTCTCCATCCTACAATGCCACGCACTGCCTATCCTAATTCAGACCCTCTGATTCACACCACCCCGTGATGTTTTGCTCACTCCTACTAGTGAATGTAATGTAACACACACCCATACAATGCGCACCACCCCGTGATGTTTTTCTCACTCCTACTAGTGAATGTAATGTAACACACACCCATACAATGCGCACCACCCCGTGATGTTTTTCTCACTCCTACTAGTGAATGTAATGTAACACACACCCGTACAATGCGCCCCACCCCGCGATGTTTTTCAGAAACCTATCCTACATTGCCAATGCATGTTCCCTGACCTCCCCATGCTGACCACCCCGCGGTGCTTTTCTCCATACTACATTGCCACTCACTGCCTATCCTAATTCAGACCCTCCGATTCACACCACCCCGTGATGTTTTTCTCACTCCTACTAGTGAATGTAATGTAACACACACCCATACAATGCGCACCACCCCGTGATGTTTTTCTCACTCCGACTAGTGAATGTAATGTAATACAAACCCATACAATGCGCACCACCCCGCGATGTTTTTCAGAAACCTATCCTACATTGCCACTGCATGTTCCCTGACCTCCCCATGCTGACTACCCCGCGGTGCTTTTCTCCATCCTACATTGCCACTCACTGCCTATCCTAATTCAGACCCTCCGATTCACACCACCCCGTGATGTTTTTCTCACTCCTACTAGTGAATGTAATGTAACACACACCCATACAATGCGCACCACCCCATGATGTTTTTCTCACTCCTACTAGTGAATGTAATGTAACACACACCCAGACAATGCGCATCACCCCGCGATGTTTTTCAGAAACCTATCCTACATTGCCACTGCATGTTCCCTGACCTCCCCATGCTGACCACCCCGTGCTGCTTTTCTCCATACTACATTGCCACTCACTGCCTATCCTAATTCAGACCTTCTGATTCACACCACCCCGTGATCTTTTTCTCACTCCTACTAGTGAATGTAATGTAACACACACCCATACAATGCGCACCACCCCGTGATGTTTTTCTCACTCCTACTAGTGAATGTAATGTAACACACACCCATACAATGCGCACCACCCCGCGATGTTTTTCAGAAACCTATCCTACATTGCCACTGCATGTTCCCTGACCTCCCCATGCTGACCACCCCGCGGTGCTTTTCTCCAGCCTACATTGCCACTCACTGCCTATCCTAATTCAGACCCTCCGATTCACACCACCCCGTGATGTTTTTCTCACTCCTACTAGTGAATGTAATGTAACACACACCCATACAATGCGCACCACCCCATGATGTTTTTCTCACTCCTACTAGTGAATGTAATGTAACACACACCCATACAATGCGCACCACCCCGCGATGTTTTTCAGAAACCTATCCTACATTGCCACTGCATGTTCCCTGACCTCCCCATGCTGACCACCCCGCGGTGCTTTTCTCCAGCCTACATTGCCACTCACTGCCTATCCTAATTCAGACCCTCCGATTCACACCACCCCGTGATGTTTTTCTCACTCCTACTAGTGAATGTAATGTAACACACACCCATACAATGCGCACCACCCCATGATGTTTTTCTCACTCCTACTAGTGAATGTAATGTAACACACACCCATACAATGCGCACCACCCCGCGATGATTTTCAGAAACCTATCCTACATTGCCACTGCATGTTCCCTGACCTCCCCATGCTGACCACCCCGCGGTGCTTTTCTCCATCCTACATTGCCACTCACTGCCTATCCTAATTCAGACCCTCCGATTCACACCACCCCGTGATGTTTTTCTCACTCCTACTAGTGAATGTAATGTAACACACACCCATACAATGCGCACCACCCCGTGATGTTTTTCTCACTCCTACTAGTGAATGTAATGTAACACACACCCATACAATGCGCACCACCCCGCGATGTTTTTCAGAAACCTATCCTACATTGTCACTGCATGTTCCCTAACCTCCCCATGCTGACTACCCCGCGGTGCTTTTCTCCATCCTACATTGCCACTCACTGCCTATCCTAATTCAGACCCTCCGATTCACACCACCCCGTGATGTTTTTCTCACTCCTACTAGTGAATGTAATGTAACACACACGCATACAATGCGCACCACGCCGTGATGTTTTTCTCACTACTACTAGTGAATGTAACACACACCCATACAATGCGCATCACCCCGCGATGTTTTTCAGAAACCTATCCTACTTGCCACTGCATGTTCCCTGACCTCCCCATGCTGATCACACCGCGGTGCTTTTCTCCATCCTACATTGCCACTCACTGCCTATCCTAATTCAGACCCTCCGATTCACACCACCCATTGATGTTTTTCTCACTCCTACTAGTGAATGTAATGTAACACACACCCATACAATGCGCACCACCCCGTGATGTTTTTCTCACTCCTACTAGTGAATGTAATGTAACACACACCCATACAATGCGCACCACCCCGCGATGTTTTTCAGAAACCTATCCTACATTGCCACTGCATGTTCCGTGACCTCCCCATGCTGACCACCCCGCGGTGCTTTTCTCCATCCTACATTGCCACGCACGGCCTATCCTAATTCAGACCCTCCGATTCACACCACCCCGTGATGTTTTGCTCACTCCTACTAGTGAATGTAATGTAACACACACCCATACAATGCGCACCACCCCATGATGTTTTTCTCACTCCTACTAGTGAATGTAATGTAACACACACCCATACAATGCGCACCACCCCGCGATGATTTTCAGAAACCTATCCTACATTGCCACTGCATGTTCCCTGACCTCCCCATGCTGACCACCCCGCGGTGCTTTTCTCCATCCTACATTGCCACTCACTGCCTATCCTAATTCAGACCCTCCGATTCACACCACCCCGTGATGTTTTTCTCACTCCTACTAGTGAATGTAATGTAACACACACCCATACAATGCGCACCACCCCATGATGTTTTTCTCACTCCTACTAGTGAATGTAATGTAACACACACCCAGACAATGCGCATCACCCCGCGATGTTTTTCAGAAACCTATCCTACATTGCCACTGCATGTTCCCTGACCTCCCCATGCTGACCACCCCGTGCTGCTTTTCTCCATACTACATTGCCACTCACTGCCTATCCTAATTCAGACCTTCTGATTCACACCACCCCGTGATCTTTTTCTCACTCCTACTAGTGAATGTAATGTAACACACACCCATACAATGCGCACCACCCCGTGATGTTTTTCTCACTCCTACTAGTGAATGTAATGTAACACACACCCATACAATGCGCACCACCCCGCGATGTTTTTCAGAAACCTATCCTACATTGCCACTGCATGTTCCCTGACCTCCCCATGCTGACCACCCCGCGGTGCTTTTCTCCAGCCTACATTGCCACTCACTGCCTATCCTAATTCAGACCCTCCGATTCACACCACCCCGTGATGTTTTTCTCACTCCTACTAGTGAATGTAATGTAACACACACCCATACAATGCGCACCACCCCATGATGTTTTTCTCACTCCTACTAGTGAATGTAATGTAACACACACCCATACAATGCGCACCACCCCGCGATGTTTTTCAGAAACCTATCCTACATTGCCACTGCATGTTCCCTGACCTCCCCATGCTGACCACCCCGCGGTGCTTTTCTCCAGCCTACATTGCAACTCACTGCCTATCCTAATTCAGACCCTCCGATTCACACCACCCCGTGATGTTTTTCTCACTCCTACTAGTGAATGTAATGTAACACACACCCATACAATGCGCACCACCCCATGATGTTTTTCTCACTCCTACTAGTGAATGTAATGTAACACACACCCATACAATGCGCACCACCCCGCGATGATTTTCAGAAACCTATCCTACATTGCCACTGCATGTTCCCTGACCTCCCCATGCTGACCACCCCGCGGTGCTTTTCTCCATCCTACATTGCCACTCACTGCCTATCCTAATTCAGACCCTCCGATTCACACCACCCCGTGATGTTTTTCTCACTCCTACTAGTGAATGTAATGTAACACACACCCATACAATGCGCACCACCCCGTGATGTTTTTCTCACTCCTACTAGTGAATGTAATGTAACACACACCCATACAATGCGCACCACCCCGCGATGTTTTTCAGAAACCTATCCTACATTGTCACTGCATGTTCCCTAACCTCCCCATGCTGACTACCCCGCGGTGCTTTTCTCCATCCTACATTGCCACTCACTGCCTATCCTAATTCAGACCCTCCGATTCACACCACCCCGTGATGTTTTTCTCACTCCTACTAGTGAATGTAATGTAACACACACGCATACAATGCGCACCACGCCGTGATGTTTTTCTCACTCCTACTAGTGAATGTAACACACACCCATACAATGCGCATCACCCCGCGATGTTTTTCAGAAACCTATCCTACTTGCCACTGCATGTTCCCTGACCTCCCCATGCTGATCACACCGCGGTGCTTTTCTCCATCCTACATTGCCACTCACTGCCTATCCTAATTCAGACCCTCCGATTCACACCACCCATTGATGTTTTTCTCACTCCTACTAGTGAATGTAATGTAACACACACCCATACAATGCGCACCACCCCGTGATGTTTTTCTCACTCCTACTAGTGAATGTAATGTAACACACACCCATACAATGCGCACCACCCCGCGATGTTTTTCAGAAACCTATCCTACATTGCCACTGCATGTTCCGTGACCTCCCCATGCTGACCACCCCGCGGTGCTTTTCTCCATCCTACATTGCCACGCACGGCCTATCCTAATTCAGACCCTCCGATTCACACCACCCCGTGATGTTTTGCTCACTCCTACTAGTGAATGTAATGTAACACACACCCATACAATGCGCACCACCCCATGATGTTTTTCTCACTCCTACTAGTGAATGTAATGTAACACACACCCATACAATGCGCACCACCCCGCGATGATTTTCAGAAACCTATCCTACATTGCCACTGCATGTTCCCTGACCTCCCCATGCTGACCACCCCGCGGTGCTTTTCTCCATCCTACATTGCCACTCACTGCCTATCCTAATTCAGACCCTCCGATTCACACCACCCCGTGATGTTTTTCTCACTCCTACTAGTGAATGTAATGTAACACACACCCATACAATGCGCACCACCCCATGATGTTTTTCTCACTGCTACTAGTGAATGTAATGTAACACACACCCAGACAATGCGCATCACCCCGCGATGTTTTTCAGAAACCTATCCTACATTGCCACTGCATGTTCCCTGACCTCCCCATGCTGACCACCCCGTGCTGCTTTTCTCCATACTACATTGCCACTCACTGCCTATCCTAATTCAGACCTTCTGATTCACACCACCCCGTGATCTTTTTCTCACTCCTACTAGTGAATGTAATGTAACACACACCCATACAATGCGCACCACCCCATGATGTTTTTCTCACTCCTACTAGTGAATGTAATGTAACACACACCCATACAATGCGCACCACCCCGCGATGTTTTTCAGAAACCTATCCTACATTGCCACTGCATGTTCCCTGACCTCCCCATGCTGACCACCCCGCGGTGCTTTTCTCCAGCCTACATTGCCACTCACTGCCTATCCTAATTCAGACCCTCCGATTCACACCACCCCGTGATGTTTTTCTCACTCCTACTAGTGAATGTAATGTAACACACACCCATACAATGCGCACCACCCCATGATGTTTTTCTCACTCCTACTAGTGAATGTAATGTAACACACACCCATACAATGCGCACCACCCCGCGATGTTTTTCAGAAACCTATCCTACATTGCCACTGCATGTTCCCTGACCTCCCCATGCTGACCACCCCGCGGTGCTTTTCTCCAGCCTACATTGCAACTCACTGCCTATCCTAATTCAGACCCTCCGATTCACACCACCCCGTGATGTTTTTCTCACTCCTACTAGTGAATGTAATGTAACACACACCCATACAATGCGCACCACCCCATGATGTTTTTCTCACTCCTACTAGTGAATGTAATGTAACACACACCCATACAATGCGCACCACCCCGCGATGATTTTCAGAAACCTATCCTACATTGCCACTGCATGTTCCCTGACCTCCCCATGCTGACCACCCCGCGGTTCTTTTCTCCATCCTACATTGCCACTCACTGCCTATCCTAATTCAGACCCTCCGATTCACACCACCCCGTGATGTTTTTCTCACTCCTACTAGTGAATGTAATGTAACACACACCCATACAATGCGCACCACCCCGTGATGTTTTTCTCACTCCTACTAGTGAATGTAATGTAACACACACCCATACAATGCGCACCACCCCGCGATGTTTTTCAGAAACCTATCCTACATTGTCACTGCATGTTCCCTAACCTCCCCATGCTGACTACCCCGCGGTGCTTTTCTCCATCCTACATTGCCACTCACTGCCTATCCTAATTCAGACCCTCCGATTCACACCACCCCGTGATGTTTTTCTCACTCCTACTAGTGAATGTAATGTAACACACACGCATACAATGCGCACCACGCCGTGATGTTTTTCTCACTCCTACTAGTGAATGTAACACACACCCATACAATGCGCATCACCCCGCGATGTTTTTCAGAAACCTATCCTACTTGCCACTGCATGTTCCCTGACCTCCCCATGCTGATCACACCGCGGTGCTTTTCTCCATCCTACATTGCCACTCACTGCCTATCCTAATTCAGACCCTCCGATTCACACCACCCATTGATGTTTTTCTCACTCCTACTAGTGAATGTAATGTAACACACACCCATACAATGCGCACCACCCCGTGATGTTTTTCTCACTCCTACTAGTGAATGTAATGTAACACACACCCATACAATGCGCACCACCCCGCGATGTTTTTCAGAAACCTATCCTACATTGCCACTGCATGTTCCGTGACCTCCCCATGCTGACCACCCCGCGGTGCTTTTCTCCATCCTACATTGCCACGCACGGCCTATCCTAATTCAGACCCTCCGATTCACACCACCCCGTGATGTTTTGCTCACTCCTACTAGTGAATGTAATGTAACACACACCCATACAATGCGCACCACCCCATGATGTTTTTCTCACTCCTACTAGTGAATGTAATGTAACACACACCCATACAATGCGCACCACCCCGCGATGATTTTCAGAAACCTATCCTACATTGCCACTGCATGTTCCCTGACCTCCCCATGCTGACCACCCCGCGGTGCTTTTCTCCATCCTACATTGCCACTCACTGCCTATCCTAATTCAGACCCTCCGATTCACACCACCCCGTGATGTTTTTCTCACTCCTACTAGTGAATGTAATGTAACACACACGCATACAATGCGCACCACCCCGTGATGTTTTTCTCACTCCTACTAGTGAATGTAATGTAACACACACCCATACAATGCGCACCACCCCGCGATGTTTTTCAGAAACCTATCCTACATTGTCACTGCATGTTCCCTAACCTCCCCATGCTGACTACCCCGCGGTGCTTTTCTCCATCCTACATTGCCACTCACTGCCTATCCTAATTCAGACCCTCCGATTCACACCACCCCGTGATGTTTTTCTCACTCCTACTAGTGAATGTAATGTAACACACACGCATACAATGCGCACCACGCCGTGATGTTTTTCTCACTCCTACTAGTGAATGTAACACACACCCATACGATGCGCATCACCCCGCGATGTTTTTCAGAAACCTATCCTACTTGCCACTGCATGTTCCCTGACCTCCCCATGCTGATCACACCGCGGTGCTTTTCTCCATCCTACATTGCCACTCACTGCCTATCCTAATTCAGACCCTCCGATTCACACCACCCCGTGATGTTTTTCTCACTCCTACTAGTGAATGTAATGTAACACTCAGCCGTACAATGCGCACCACCCCGTGATGTTTTTCTCACTTCTACTAGTGAATGTAATGTAACACACACCCATACAATGCGCACTACCCCGCGATGTTTTTCAGAAACCTATCCTACATTGCCACTGCATGTTCCCTGACCTCCCCATGCTGACAACACCGCGGTGCTTTTCTCCATCCTACATTGCCACTCACTGCCTATCCTAATTCACACCCTCCGATTCACACCACCCCGTGATGTTTTTCTCACTCCTACTAGTGTATGTAATGTAACACACACCCGTCCAATGCGCACCACCCCGTGATGTTTTTCTCACTCCTACTAGTGAATGCAATGTAACACACACCCATACAATGCGCACCACCCCGCGATCTTTTTCAGAAATCTATCCTACATTGCCACTGCATGTTCCCTGACCTCCTCATGCTGACCACCCCGTGGTGGTTTTCTCCATCCTACATTGCCACTCACTGCCTATCCTAATTCAGACCCTCCGATTCACACCACCCCGTGATGTTTTTCTCACTCCTAATAGTGAATGTAATGTAACACACACCCGTACAATGCGCACCACCCCGTGATGTTTTTCTCACTCCTACTAGTGAATGTACTGTAACACACACCCATACAATGCGCACCACCCCGCGATGTTTTTCAGAAACCTATCCTACTTGCCACTGCATGTTCCCTGACCTCCCCATGCTGATCACACCGCGGTGCTTTTCTCCATCTTACATTGCCACTCACTGCCTATCCTAATTCAGACCCTCCGATTCACACCACCCATTGATGTTTTTCTCACTCCTACTAGTGAATGTAATGTAACACACACCCATACAATGCGCACCACCCCGTGGTGTTTTTCTCACTCCTACTAGTGAATGTAATGTAACACACACCCATACAATGCGCACCACCCCGCGATGTTTTTCAGAAACCTATCCTACATTGCCACTGCATGTTCCGTGACCTCCCCATGCTGACCACCCCGCGGTGCTTTTCTCCATCCTACATTGCCACGCACGGCCTATCCTAATTCAGACCCTCCGATTCACACCACCCCGTGATGTTTTGCTCACTCCTACTAGTGAATGTAATGTAACACACACCCATACAATGCGCACCACCCCGTGATGTTTTTCTCACTCCTACTAGTGAATGTAATGTAACACACACCCATACAATGCGCACCACCCCGCGATGTTTTTCAAAACCTATCCTACTTGCCACTGCATGTTCCCTGACCTCCCCATGCTGACCACCCCGCGGTGCTTTTCTCCATCCTACATTGCCACTCACTGCCTATCGTAATTCAGACCCTCCGATTCACACCACCCCGTGATGTTTTTCTCACTCCTACTAGTGAATGTAACGTAACTCACACCCATAGAATGCGCACCACCCCGTGATGTTTTTCTCACTCCTACTAGTGAATGTAATGTAACACACACCCATACAATGCGCACCACCCAGCGATGATTTTCAGAAACCTACCCTACATTGCCACTGCATGTTCCCTGACCTCCCCATGCTGACCACGCAGCGGTGCTTTTCTCCATCCTACATTGCCACTCACTGCCTATCCTAATTCAGACACTCCGATTCACACCACCCCGTGATGTTTTTCTCACTCCTACTAGTGAATGTAATGTAACACACACCCATACAATGCGCACCACCCCGTGATTTTTTTCTCACTCCTACTAGTGAATGTAATGTAACACAAACCCATACAATGCGCACCACCCCGCGATGTTTTTCAGAAACCTATCCTACATTGCCACTGCATGTTCCCTGACCTCCCCATGCTGACCACTCCGCGGTGCTTTTCTCCAGCCTACATTGCCACTCACTGCCTATCCTAATTCAGACCCTCCGATTCACACCACCCCGTGATGTTTTTCTCACTCCTACTAGTGAATGTAATGTAACACACACCCATACAATGCGCACCACACCGTGATGTTTTTCTCACTCCTACTAGTGAATGTAATGTAACACACACCCATACAATGCGCACCAGCCCGCGATGTTTTTCAGAATCCTATCCTACATTGCCACTGCATGTTCCGTGACCTCCCCATGCTGACCACCCCGCGGTGCTTTTCTCCATCCTACATTGCCACTCACTGCCTATCCTAATTCAGAGCCTCCGATTCACACCACCCCGTGATGTGTTTCTCACTCCTACTAGTGAATGTAATGTAACACAAACCCATACAATGCGCACCACCCCGTGATGTTTTTCTCACTCCTACTAGTGAATGTAATGTAACACACACCCATACAATGCGCACCACCCCGCGATGTTTTTCAGAAACCTATCCTACATTGCCACTGCATGTTCCCTGACCTCCCCATGCTGACCACCCCGCGGTGCTTTTCTCCATCCTACATTGCCACTCACTGCCTATCCTAATTCAGACCCTCCGATTCACACCACCCCGTGATGTTTTTCTCACTCCTACTAGTGAATATAATGTAACACACACCCATACAATGCGCACCACCCCGTGATGTTTTTCTCACTCGTACTAGTGAATGTAATGTAACACACACCCATACAATGCGCACCACCCCGCGATGTTTTTCAGAAACCTATCCTACATTGCCACTGCATGTTCCCTGACCTCCCCATGCTGACCACCCCGCGGTGCTTTTCTCCATCCTACATTGCAACTCACTGCCTATCCTAATTCAGACCCTCCGATTCAAACCACCCCGCGATGTTTTTCTCACTCCTACTAGTGAATGTAATGTAACACACACCCATACAATGCGCACCACCCCGCGATGTTTTTCAGAAACCTATCCTACATTGCCACTGCATGTTCCCTGACTTCCCCATGCTGACCACCCCGCGGTGCTTTTCTCCATCCTACATTGCCACTCACTGCCTATCCTAATTCAGACCCTCCGATTCACACCACCCCGTGATGTTTTTCTCACTCCTACTAGTGAATGTAATGTAACACACACCCATGCAATGCGCACCACCCCGCGATGTTTTTCTCACTCCAATAGTGAATGTAATGTAACACACACACATACAATGCGCACCACCCCGTGATGTTTTTCTCACTCCTACTAGTGAATGTAATGTAACACACACCCATACAATGCGCACCACCCCGCGATATTTTTCAGAAACCTATCCTACTTGCCACTGCATGTTCCCTGACCTCCCCATGCTGACCACCCCGCGGTGCTTTTCTCCATCCTACATTGCCACTCACTGCCTATCCCAATTCAGACCCTCCGATTCACACCACTCCGTGATGTTTTGCTCACTCCTACTAGTGAATGGAATGTAACACACACCCATACAATGCGCACCACCCCGTGATGTTTTTCTCACTCCTACTAGTGAATGTAATGTAACACACACCCATACAATGCGCACCACCCCGCGATGTTTTTCAGAAACCTATCCTACTTGCCACTGCATGTTCCCTGACCTCCCCATGCTGACCACCCCGCGGTGCTTTTCTCCATCCTACATTGCCACTCACTGCCTATCGTAATTCAGACCCTCCGATTCACACCACCCCGTGATGTTTTTCTCACTCCTACTAGTGAATGTAACGTAACTCACACCCATAGAATGCGCACCACCCCGTGATGTTTTTCTCACTCGTACTAGTGAATGTAATGTAACACACACCCATACAATGCGCACCACCCCGTGATTTTTTTCTCACTCCTACTAGTGAATGTAATGTAACACAAACCCATACAATGCGCACCACCCCGCGATATTTTTCAGAAACCTATCCTACATTGCCACTGCATGTTCCCTGACCTTCCCATGCTGACCACCCCGCGGTGCTTTTCTCCAGCCTACATTGCCACTCACTGCCTATCCTAATTCAGACCCTCCGATTCACACCACCCCGTGATGTTTTTCTCACTCCTACTAGTGAATGTAATGTAACACACACCCATACAATGCGCACCACACCGTGATGTTTTTCTCACTCCTACTAGTGAATGTAATGTAACACACACCCATACAATGCGCACCAGCCCGCGATGTTTTTCAGAATCCTATCCTACATTGCCACTGCATGTTCCCTGACCTCCCCATGCTGACCACCCCGCGGTGCTTTTCTCCATCCTACATTGCCACTCACTGCCTATCCTAATTCAGACCCTCCGATTCACACCACCCCGTGATGTTTTTCTCACTCCTACTAGTGAATGTAATGTAACACAAACCCATACAATGCGCACCACCCCGTGATGTTTTTCTCACTCCTACTAGTGAATGTAATGTAAGACACACCCAAACAATGCGCACCACCCCGTGATGTTTTTCAGAAACCTATCCTACATTGCCACTGCATGTTCCCTGACCTCCCCATGCTGACCACCCCGCGGTGCTTTTCTCCATCCTACATTGCCACTCACTGCCTATCCTAATTCAGACCCTCCGATTCAAACCACCCGGCGATGTTTTTCTCACTCCTACTAGTGAATGTAATGTAACACACACCCATACAATGCGCACCACCCCGTGATGTTTTTCTCACTCCTACTAGTGAATGTAATGTAACACACACCCATACAATGCGCACCACCCCGTGATGTTTTTCTCACTCCTACTAGTGAATGTAATGTAACACACACCCATACAATGCGCACCACCCCGCGATGTTTTTCAGAAACCTATCCTACTTGCCACTGCATGTTCCCTGACCTCCCCATGCTGACCACCCCGCGGTGCTTTTCTCCATCCTACATTGCCACTCACTGCCTATCCTAATTCAGACCCTCCGATTCACACCACCCCGTGATGTTTTTCTCACTCCTACTAGTGAATGTAACGTAACTCACACCCATAAATGCGCACCACCCCGTGATGTTTTTCTCACTCCTACTAGTGAATTTAATGTAACACAAACCCATACAATGCGCACCACCCCGCGATGATTTTCAGAAACCTATCCTACATTGCCACTGCATGTTCCCTGACCTCCCCATGCTGACCACCCCGCGGTGCTTTTCTCCATCCTACATTGCCACTCACTGCCTATCCTAATTCAGACCCTCCGATTCACACCACCCCGTGATGTTTTTCTCACTCCTACTAGTGAATGTAATGTAACACAAACCCATACAATGCGCACCACCCCGTGATGTTTTTCTCACTCCTACTAGTGAATGTAATGTAACACACACCCATACAATGCGCACCTCCCCGCGATGTTTTTCAGAAACCTATCCTACATTGCCACTGCATGTTCCCTGACCTCCTCATGCTGACCACCCCGCGGTGCTTTTCTCCATCCTACATTGCCACTCACTGCCTATCCTAATTCAGACCCTCCGATTCACACCACCCCGTGATGTATTTCTCACTCCTACTAGTGAATGTAATGTAACACACACCCATACAATGCGCACAACCCCGTGATGTTTTTCTCACTCCTACTAGTGAATGTAATGTAACACACACCCATACAATGCGCACCACCCCGCGATGTTTTTCAGAAACCTATCCTACATTGCCATTGCATGTTCCCTGACCTCCCCATGCTGACCACCCCGCGGTGCTTTTCTCCATCCTACATTGCCACTCACTGCCTATCCTAATTCAGACCCTCTGATTCAAACCACCCCGCGATGTTTTTCTCACTCCTACTAGTGAATGTAATGTAACACACACCCATACAATGCGCACCAACCCGTGATGTTTTTCTCACTCCTACTAGTGAATGTAATGTAACACACACCCATACAATGTGCACCACCCCGCGATGTTTTTCAGAAACCTATCCTACATTGCCACTGCATGTTCCCTGACCTCCCCATGCTGACCACCCCGCGGTGCTTTTCTCCATCCTACATTGCCACGCACTGCCTATCCTAATTCAGACCCTCCGATTCACACCACCCCGTGATGTTTTTCTCACTCCTACTAGTGAATGTAATGTAACACACACCCATACAATGCGCACCACCCCGCGATGTTTTTCTCACTCCTACTAGTGAATGTAATGTAACACACACCCATACAATGCGCACCACCCCGTGATGTTTTTCTCACTCCTACTAGTGAATGTAATGTAACACACACCCATACAATGCGCACCACCCCGCGATGTTTTTCAGAAACCTATCCTACTTGCCACTGCATGTTCCCTGACCTCCCCATGCTGACCACCCCGCGGTGCTTTTCTCCATCCTACATTGCGACTCACTGCCTATCCTAATTCAGACCCTCCGATTCACACCACCCCGTGATGTTTTTCTCACTCCTACTAGTGAATGTAACGTAACTCACACCCATAGAATGCGCACCACCCCGTGATGTTTTTCTCACTCCTACTAGTGAATGTAATGTAACACACACCCATACAATGCGCACCACCCCGCGATGATTTTCAGAAACCTATCCTACATTGCCACTGCATGTTCCCTGACCTCCCCATGCTGACCACCCAGCGGTGCTTTTCTCCATCCTACATTGCCAATCACTGCCTATCCTAATTCAGACACTCCGATTCACACCACCCCGTGATGTTTTTCTCACTTCTACTAGTGAATGTAATGTAACACACACCCATACAATGCGCACCACCCCGTGATGTTTTTCTCACTCCTACTAGTGAATGTAATGTAACACACACCCATACAATGCGCACCACCCCGCGATGTTTTTCAGAATCCTATCCTACATTGCTACTGCATGTTCCGTGACCTCCCCATGCTGACCACCCCGCGGTGCTTTTCTCCATCCTACATTGCCACGCACTGCCTATCCTAATTCAGACCCTCCGATTCACACCACCCCGTGATGTTTTGCTCACTCCTACTAGTGAATGTAATGTAACACACACCCATACAATGCGCACCACCCCGTGATGTTTTTCTCACTCCTACTAGTGAATGTAATGTAACACACACCCATACAATGCGCACCACCCCACGATGTTTTTCAGAAACCTATCCTACTTGCCACTGCATGTTCCCTGACCTCGCCATGCTGACCACCCCGCGGTGCTTTTCTCCATCCTACATTGCCACTCACTGCCTATCGTAATTCAGACCCTCCGATTCACACCACCCCGTGATGTTTTTCTCACTCCTACTAGTGAATGTAATGTAACACACACCCATACAATGCGCACCACCCGGCGATGTTTTTCAGAAACCTATCCTACATTGCCACTGCATGTTCCGTGACCTCCCCATGCTGACCACCCCGCGGTGCTTTTCTCCATCCTACATTGCCACGCACTGCCTAACCTAATTCAGACCCTCCGATTCACACCACCCCGTGATGTTTTGCTCACTCCTACTAGTGAATGTAATGTAACACACACCCATACAATGCGCACCACCCCGTGATGTTTTTCTCACTCCTACTAGTGAATGTAATGTAACACACACCCATACAATGCGCACCACCCCGCGATGTTTTTCAGAAACCTATCCTACTTGCCACTGCATGTTCCGTGACCTCCCCATGCTGACCACCCCGCGGTGCTTTTCTCCATCCTACATTGCCACGCACTGCCTATCCTAATTCAGACCCTCCGATTCACACCACCCCGTGATGTTTTTCTCACTCCTACTAGTAAATGTAACGTAACTCACACCCATAGAATGCGCACCACCCCGTGATGTTTTTCTCACTCCTACTAGTGAATGTAATGTAACACACACCCATACAATGCGCACCACCCAGCGATGATTTTCAGAAACCTACCCTACATTGCCACTGCATGTTCCCTGACCTCCCCATGCTGACCACCCAGCGGTGCTTTTCTCCATCCTACATTGCCACTCACTGCCTATCCTAATTCAGACACTCCGATTCACACCACCCCGTGATGTTTTTCTCACTCCTACTAGTGAATGTAATGTAACACAAACCCATACAATGCGCACCACCCCGTGATGTTTTTCTCACTCCTACTAGTGAATGTAATGTAACACACACCCATACAATGCGCACCACCCCGCGATGTTTTTCAGAAACCTATCCTACATTGCCACTGCATGTTCCCTGACCTCCCCATGCTGACCACCCCGCGGTGCTTTTCTCCATCCTACATTGCCACTCACTGCCTATCCTAATTCAGACCCTCCGATTCACACCACCCCGTGATGTTTTTCTCACTCCTACTAGTGAATATAATGTAACACACACCCATACAATGCGCACCACCCCGTGATGTTTTTCTCACTCCTACTAGTGAATGTAATGTAACACACACCCATACAATGCGCACCACCCCGCGATGTTTTTCAGAAACCTATCCTACATTGCCACTGAATGTTCCCTGACCTCCCCATGCTGACCACCCCGCGGTGCTTTTCTCCATCCTACATTGCCACTAACTGCCTATCCTAATTCAGACCCTCCGATTCAAACCACCCCGCGATGTTTTTCTCACTCCTACTAGTGAATGTAATGTAACACACACCCATACAATGCGCACCACCCCGCGATGTTTTTCAGAAATCTATCCTACATTGCCACTGCATGTTCCCTGACTTCCCCATGCTGACCACCCCGCGGTGCTTTTCTCCATCCTACATTGCCACTCAGTGCCTATCCTAATTCAGACCCTCCGATTCACACCACCCCGTGATGTTTTTCTCACTCCTACTAGTGAATGTAATGTAACACACACCCATACAATGCGCACCACCCCGCGATGTTTTTCTCACTCCTACTAGTGAATGTAATGTAACACACACCCATACAATGCGCACCACCCCGTGATGTTTTTCTCACTCCTACTAGTGAATGTAATGTAACACACACCCATACAATGCGCACCACCCCGCGATGTTTTTCAGAAACCTATCCTACTTGCCACTGCATGTTCCCTGACCTCCCCATGCTGACCACCCCGCGGTGCTTTTCTCCATCCTACATTGCCACTCACTGCCTATCGTAATTCAGACCCTCCGATTCACACCACCCCGTGATGTTTTTCTCACTCCTACTAGTGAATGTAACGTAACTCACACCCATAGAATGCGCACCACCCCGTGATGTTTTTCTCACTCCTACTAGTGAATGTAATGTAACACACACCCATACAATGCGCACCACCCCGCGATGTTTTTCAGAAACCTATCCTACTTGCCACTGCATGTTCCGTGACCTCCCCATGCTGACCACCCCGCGGTGCTTTTCTCCATCCTACATTGCCACGCACTGCCTATCCTAATTCAGACCCTCCGATTCACACCACCCCGTGATGTTTTTCTCACTCCTACTAGTGAATGTAACGTAACTCACACCCATAGAATGCGCACCACCCCGTGATGTTTTTCTCACTCCTACTAGTGAATGTAATGTAACACACACCCATACAATGCGCACCACCCAGCGATGATTTTCAGAAACCTACCCTACATTGCCACTGCATGTTCCCTGACCTCCCCATGCTGACCACCCAGCGGTGCTTTTCTCCATCCTACATTGCCACTCACTGCCTATCCTAATTCAGACACTCCGATTCACACCACCCCGTGATGTTTTTCTCACTCCTACTAGTGAATGTAATGTAACACACACCCATACAATGCGCACCACCCCGTGATTTTTTTCTCACTCCTACTAGTGAATGTAATGTAACACAAACCCATACAATGCGCACCACCCCGCGATGTTTTTCAGAAACCTATCCTACATTGCCACTGCATGTTCCCTGACCTTCCCATGATGACCACCCCGCGGTGCTTTTCTCCAGCCTACATTGCCACTCACTGCCTATCCTAATTCAGACCCTCCGATTCACACCACCCCGTGATGTTTTTCTCACTCCTACTAGTGAATGTAATGTAACACACACCCATACAATGCGCACCACACCGTGATGTTTTTCTCACTCCTACTAGTGAATGTAATGTAACACACACCCATACAATGCGCACCAGCCCGCGATGTTTTTCAGAATCCTATCCTACATTGCCACTGCATGTTCTGTGACCTCCCCATGCTGACCACCCCGCGGTGCTTTTCTCCATCCTACATTGCCACTCACTGCCTATCCTAATTCAGACCCTCCGATTCACACCACCCCGTGATGTTTTTCTCACTCCTACTAGTGAATGTAATGTAACACAAACCCATACAATGCGCACCACCCCGTGATGTTTTTCTCACTCCTACTAGTGAATGTAATGTAACACACACCCATACAATGCGCACCACCCCGCGATGTTTTTCAGAAACCTATCCTACATTGCCACTGCATGTTCCCTGACCTCCCCATGCTGACCACCCCGCGGTGCTTTTCTCCATCCTACATTGCCACTCACTGCCTATCCTAATTCAGACCCTCCGATTCACACCACCCCGTGATGTTTTTCTCACTCCTACTAGTGAATATAATGTAACACACACCCATACAATGCGCACCACCCCGTGATGTTTTTCTCACTCCTACTAGTGAATGTAATGTAACACACACCCATACAATGCGCACCACCCCGCGATGTTTTTCAGAAACCTATCCTACATTGCCACTGAATGTTCCCTGACCTCCCCATGCTGACCACCCCGCGGTGCTTTTCTCCATCCTACATTGCCACTAACTGCCTATCCTAATTCAGACCCTCCGATTCAAACCACCCCGCGATGTTTTTCTCACTCCTACTAGTGAATGTAATGTAACACACACCCATACAATGCGCACCACCCCGCGATGTTTTTCAGAAACCTATCCTACATTGCCACTGCATGTTCCCTGACTTCCCCATGCTGACCACCCCGCGGTGCTTTTCTCCATCCTACATTGCCACTCAGTGCCTATCCTAATTCAGACCCTCCGATTCACACCACCCCGTGATGTTTTTCTCACTCCTACTAGTGAATGTAATGTAACACACACCCATACAATGCGCACCACCCCGCGATGTTTTTCTCACTCCTACTAGTGAATGTAATGTAACACACACCCATACAATGCGCACCACCCCGTGATGTTTTTCTCACTCCTACTAGTGAATGTAATGTAACACACACCCATACAATGCGCACCACCCCGCGATGTTTTTCAGAAACCTATCCTACTTGCCACTGCATGTTCCCTGACCTCCCCATGCTGACCACCCCGCGGTGCTTTTCTCCATCCTACATTGCCACTCACTGCCTATCGTAATTCAGACCCTCCGATTCACACCACCCCGTGATGTTTTTCTCACTCCTACTAGTGAATGTAACGTAACTCACACCCATAGAATGCGCACCACCCCGTGATGTTTTTCTCACTCCTACTAGTGAATGTAATGTAACACACACCCATACAATGCGCACCACCCCGTGATTTTTTTCTCACTCCTACTAGTGAATGTAATGTAACACAAACCCATACAATGCGCACCACCCCGCGATGTTTTTCAGAAACCTATCCTACATTGCCACTGCATGTTCCCTGACCTTCCCATGCTGACCACCCCGCGGTGCTTTTCTCCAGCCTACATTGCCACTCACTGCCTATCCTAATTCAGACCCTCCGATTCACACCACCCCGTGATGTTTTTCTCACTCCTACTAGTGAATGTAATGTAACACACACCCATACAATGCGCACCACACCGTGATGTTTTTCTCACTCCTACTAGTGAATGTAATGTAACACACACCCATACAATGCGCACCAGCCCGCGATGTTTTTCAGAATCCTATCCTACATTGCCACTGCATGTTCCCTGACCTCCCCATGCTGACCACCCCGCGATGCTTTTCTCCATCCTACATTGCCACTCACTGCCTATCCTAATTCAGACCCTCCGATTCACACCACCCCGTGATGTTTTTCTCACTCCTACTAGTGAATGTAATGTAACACACACCCATACAATGCGCACCACCCCGTGATGTTTTTCTCACTCCTACTAGTGAAGGTAATGTAACACACACCCATACAATGCGCACCACCCCGCGATGTTTTTCAGAAACCTATCCTACATTGCCACTGCATGTTCCCTGACCTCCCCATGCTGACCACCCCGCGGTGCTTTTCTCCATCCTACATTGCCACTCACTGCCTATCCTAATTCAGACCCTCCGATTCACACCACCCCGTGATGTTTTTCTCACTCCTACTAGTGAATGTAATGTAACACACACCCATACAATGCGCACCACCCCGTGATGTTTTTCTCACTCCTACTAGTGAATGTAATGTAAGACACACCCATACAATGCGCACCACCCCGCGATGTTTTTCAGAAACCTATCCTACTTGCCACTGCATGTTCCCTGACCTCCCCATGCTGACCACCCCGCGGTGCTTTTCTCCATCCTACATTGCCACTCACTGCCTATCGTAATTCAGACCCTCCGATTCACACCACCCCGTGATGTTTTTCTCACTCCTACTAGTGAATGTAACGTAACTCACACCCATAGAATGCGCACCACCCCGTGATGTTTTTCTCACTCCTACTAGTGAATGTAATGTAACACACACCCATACAATGCGCACCACCCCGTGATTTTTTTCTCACTCCTACTAGTGAATGTAATGTAACACAAACCCATACAATGCGCACCACCCCGCGATGTTTTTCAGAAACCTATCCTACATTGCCACTGCATGTTCCCTGACCTTCCCATGCTGACCACCCCGCGGTGCTTTTCTCCAGCCTACATTGCCACTCACTGCCTATCCTAATTCAGACCCTCCGATTCACACCACCCCGTGATGTTTTTCTCACTCCTACTAGTGAATGTAATGTAACACACACCCATACAATGCGCACCACACCGTGATGTTTTTCTCACTCCTACTAGTGAATGTAATGTAACACACACCCATACAATGCGCACCAGCCCGCGATGTTTTTCAGAATCCTATCCTACATTGCCACTGCATGTTCCCTGACCTCCCCATGCTGACCACCCCGCGATGCTTTTCTCCATCCTACATTGCCACTCACTGCCTATCCTAATTCAGACCCTCCGATTCACACCACCCCGTGATGTTTTTCTCACTCCTACTAGTGAATGTAATGTAACACACACCCATACAATGCGCACCACCCCGTGATGTTTTTCTCACTCCTACTAGTGAAGGTAATGTAACACACACCCATACAATGCGCACCACCCCGCGATGTTTTTCAGAAACCTATCCTACATTGCCACTGCATGTTCCCTGACCTCCCCATGCTGACCACCCCGCGGTGCTTTTCTCCATCCTACATTGCCACTCACTGCCTATCCTAATTCAGACCCTCCGATTCACACCACCCCGTGATGTTTTTCTCACTCCTACTAGTGAATGTAATGTAACACACACCCATACAATGCGCACCACCCCGTGATGTTTTTCTCACTCCTACTAGTGAATGTAATGTAAGACACACCCATACAATGCGCACCACCCCGCGATGTTTTTCAGAAACCTATCCTACATTGCCACTGCATGTTCCCTGACCTCCCCATGCTGACCACCCCGCGGTGCTTTTCTCCATCCTACATTGCCACTCACTGCCTATCCTAATTCAGACCCTCCGATTCAAACCACCCCGCGATGTTTTTCTCACTCCTACTAGTGAATGTAATGTAACACACACCCATACAATGCGCACCACCCCGTGATGTTTTTCTCACTCCTACTAGTGAATGTAATGTAACACACACCCATACAATGCGCACCACCCCGTGATGTTTTTCTCACTCCTACTAGTGAATGTAATTTAACACACACCCATACAATGCGCACCACCCCGCGATGCTTTTCAGAAACCTATCCTACATTGCCACTGCATGTTCCCTGACCTCCCCATGCTGACCACCCCGCGGTGCTTTTCTCCATCCTACATTGCCACTCACTGCCTATCCTAATACAGACCCTCCGATTCAAACCACCCCGCGATGTTTTTCTCACTCCTACTAGTGAATGTAATGTAACACACACCCATACAATGCGCACCACCCCGTGATGTTTTTCTCACTCCTACTAGTGAATGTAATGTAACACACACCCATACAATGCGCACCACCCCGCGATGTTTTTCAGAAACCTATCCTACATTGCCACTGCATGTTCCCTGACCTCCCCATGCTGACCACCCCGCGGTGCTTTTCTCCATCCTACATTGCCACTCACTGCCTATCCTAATTCAGACCCTCCGATTCACCCCACCCCGTGATGTTTTTCTCACTCCTACTAGTGAATGTAATGTAACACACACCCATACAATGCGCACCACCCCGTGATGTTTTTCTCACTCCTACTAGTGAATGTAATGTAACACACACCCATACAATGCGCACCACCCCGCGATGTTTTTCAGAAACCTATCCTACTTGCCACTGCATGTTCCCTGACCTCCCCATGCTGACCACCCCGCGGTGCTTTTCTCCATCCTACATTGCCACTCACTGCCTATCCTAATTCAGACGCTCCGATTCACACCACCCCGTTATGTTTTTCTCACTCCTACTAGTGAATGTAACGTAACTCACACCCATAGAATGCGCACCACCCCGTGATGTTTTTCTCACTCCTACTAGTGAATGTAATGTAACACACACCCATACAATGCGCACCACCCCGCGATGTTTTTCAGAAACCTATCCTACTTGCCACTGCATGTTCCCTGACCTCCCCATGCTGACCACCCCGCGGTGCTTTTCTCCATCCTACATTGCCACTCACTGCCTATCCTAATTCAGACCCTCCGATTCAAACCACCCCGCGATGTTTTTCTCACTCCTACTAGTGAATGTAATGTAACACACACCCATACAATGCGCACCACCCCGTGATGTTTTTCTCACTCCTACTAGTGAATGTAATGTAACACACACCCATACAATGCGCACCACCCGGCGATGTTTTTCAGAAACCTATCCTACATTGCCACTGCATGTTCCCTGACCTCCCCATGCTGACCACCCCGCGGTGCTTTTCTCCATCCTACATTGCCACTCACTGCCTATCCTAATTCAGACCCTCCGATTCACACCACCCCGTGATGTTTTTCTCACTCCTACTAGTGAATGTAATGTAACACAAACCCATACAATGCGCACCACCCCGCGATGTTTGTCTCACTCCTATTAGTGAATGTAATGTAACACACACCCATACAATGCGCACCACCCCGTGATGTTTTTCTCACTCCTACTAGTGAATGTAATGTAACACACACCCATACAATGCGCACCACCCCGCGATGTTTTTCAGAAACCTATCCTACATTGCCACTGCATGTTCCCTGACCTCCCCATGCTGACCACCCCGCGGTGCTTTTCTCCATCCTACCTTGCCACTCACTGCCTATCCTAATTCAGACCCTCTGATTCAAACCACCCCGCGATGTTTTTCTCACTCCTACTAGTGAATGTAATGTAACACACACCCATACAATGCGCACCACCCCGCGATGTTTTTCAGAAACCTATCCTACATTGCCACTGCATGTTCCCTGACCTCCCCATGCTGACCACCCCGCGGTGCTTTTCTCCATCCTACCTTGCCACTCACTGCCTATCCTAATTCAGACCCTCTGATTCAAACCACCCCGCGATGTTTTTCTCACTGCTACTAGTGAATGTAATGTAACACACACCCATACAATGCGCACCACCCCGCGATGTTTTTCAGAAGCCTATCCTACATTGCCACTGCATGTTCCCTGACCTCCCCATGCTGACCACCCCGCGGTGCTTTTCTCCATCCTACATTGCCACTCACTGCCTATCCTAATTCAGACCCTCTGATTCAAACCACCCCGCGATGTTTTTCTCACTCCTACTAGTGAATGTAATGTAACACACACCCATACAATGCGCACCACCCCGTGATGTTTTTCTCACTCCTACTAGTGAATGTAATGTAACACACACCCATACAATGCGCACCACCCCGCAATGTTTTTCAGAAACCTATCCTACATTGCCACTGCATGTTCCCTGACCTCCCCATGCTGACCACCCCGCGGTGCTTTTCTCCATCCTACATTGCCACTCACTGCCTATCCTAATTCAGACCCTCCAATTCACACCACCCCGTGATGTTTTTCTCACTCCTACTAGTGAATGTAATGTAACACACACCCATACAATGCGCACCACCCCGCGATGTTTTTCTCACTCCTACTAGTGAATGTAATGTAACACACACCCATACAATGCGCACCACCCCGTGATGTTTTTCTCACTCCTACTAGTGAATGTAATGTAACACACACCCATACAATGCGCACCACCCCGCGATGTTTTTCAGAAACCTATCCTACTTGCCACTGCATGTTCCCAGACCTCCCCATGCTGACCACCCCGCGGTGCTTTTCTCCATCCTACATTGCGACTCACTGCCTATCCTAATTCAGACCCTCCGATTCACACCACCCCGTGATGTTTTTCTCACTCCTACTAGTGAATGTAACGTAACTCACACCCATAGAATGCGCACCACCCCGTGATGTTTTTCTCACTCCTACTAGTGAATGTAATGTAACACACACCCATACAATGCGCACCACCCCGTGATGTTTTTCAGAAACCTATCCTACATTGCCACTGCATGTTCCCTGACCTCCCCATGCTGACCACCCAGCGGTGCTTTTGTCCATCCTACATTGCCACTCACTGCCTATCCTAATTCAGACACTCCGATTCACACCACCCCGTGATGTTTTTCTCACTCCTACTAGTGAATGTAATGTAACACACACCCATACAATGCGCACCACCCCGTGATGTTTTTCTCACTCCTACTAGTGAATGTAATGTAACACAAGCCCATACAATGCGCACCACCCCGCGATGTTTTTCAGAAACCTATCCTACATTGCCACTGCATGTTCCCTGACCTTCCCATGCTGACCACCCCGCGGTGCTTTTCTCCAGCCTACATTGCCACTCACTGCCTATCCTAATTCAGACCCTCCGATTCACACCACCCCGTGATGTTTTTCTCACTCCTACTAGTGAATGAAATGTAACACACACCCATACAATGCGCACCACACCGTGATGTTTTTCTCACTCCTACTAGTGAATGTAATGTAACACACACCCATACAATGCGCACCACCCCGCGATGTTTTTCAGAATCCTATCCTACATTGCCACTTCATGTTCCCTGACCTCCCCATGCTGACCACCCCGCGATGCTTTTCTCCATCCTACATTGCCACTCACTGCCTATCCTAATTCAGACCCTCCGATTCACACCACCCCGTGATGTTTTTCTCACTCCTACTAGTGAATGTAATGTAACACAAACCCATACAATGCGCACCACACCGTGATGTTTTTCTCACTCCTACTAGTGAATGTAATGTAACACACACCCATACAATGCGCACCACCCCGCGATGTTTTTCAGAAAACTATCCTACATTGCCACTGCATGTTCCCTGACCTCCCCATGCTGACCACCCCGCGGTGCTTTTCTCCATCCTACATTGCCACTCACTGCCTATCCTAATTCAGACCCTCCGATTCACACCACCCCGTGATGTTTTTCTCACTCCTACTAGTGAATGTAATGTAACACACACCCATACAATGCGCACCACCCCGTGATGTTTTTCTCACTCCTACTAGTGAATGTAATGTAACACACACCCATACAATGCGCACCACCCCGCGATGTTTTTCAGAAACCTATCCTACATTGCCACTGCATGTTCCCTGACCTCCCCATGCTGACCACCCCGCGGTGCTTTTCTCCATCCTACATTGCCACTCACTGCCTATCCTAATTCAGACCCTCCGATTCAAACCTCCCCGCGATGTTTTTCTCACTCCTACTAGTGAATGTAATGTAACACACACCCATACAATGGGCACCACCCCGTGATGTTTTTCTCACTCCTACTAGTGAATGTAATGTAACACACACCCATACAATGCGCACCACCCCGCGATGTTTTTCAGAAACCTATCCTACATTGCCACTGCATGTTCCCTGACCTCCCCATGCTGACCACCCCGCGGTGCTTTTCTCCATCCTACATTGCCACTCACTGCCTATCCTAATTCAGACCCTCCGATTCACACCACCCCGTGATGTTTTTCTCACTCCTACTAGTGAATGTAATGTAACACACACCCATACAATGCGCACCACCCCGCGATGTTTTTCTCACTCCTACTAGTGAATGTAATGTAACATACACCCATACAATGCGCACCACCCCGTGATGTTTTTCTCACTCCTACTAGTGAATGTAATGTAACACACACCCATACAATGCGCACCACCCCGCGATGTTTTTCAGAAACCTATCCTACATTGCCACTGCATGTTCCCTGACCTCCCCATGCTGACCACCCCGCGGTGCTTTTCTCCATCCTACATTGCCACTCACTGCCTATCCTAATTCAGACCCTCCGATTCACACCACCCCGTGATGTTTTTCTCACTCCTACTAGTGAATGTAATGTAACACACACCCATACAATGCGCACCACCCCGTGATGTTTTTCTCACTCCTACAAGTGAATGTAATGTAACACACACCCATACAATGCGCACCACCCCGCGATGTTTTTCAGAAACCTATCCTACATTGCCACTGCATGTTCCCTGACCTCCCCATGCTGACCACCCCGCGGTGCTTTTCTCCATCCTACATTGCCACTCACTGCCTATCCTAATACAGACCCTCTGATTCAAACCACCCCGCGATGTTTTTCTCACTCCTACTAGTGAATGTAATGTAACACACACCCATACAATGCGCACCACCCCGTGATGTTTTTCTCACTCCTACTAGTGAATGTAATGTAACACACACCCGTACAATGCGCACCACCCCGCGATGTTTTTCAGAAACCTATCCTACATTGCCACTGCATGTTCCCTGACCTCCCCATGCTGACCACCCCGCGGTGCTTTTCTCCATCCTACATTGCCACTCACTGCCTATCCTAATTCAGACCCTCCGATTCACACCACCCCGTGATGTTTTTCTCACTCCTACTAGTGAATGTAATGTAACACACACCCATACAATGCGCACCACCCCGCGATGTTTTTCTCACTCCTACTAGTGAATGTAATGTAACACACACCCATACAATGCGCACCACCCCGTGATGTTTTTCTCACTCCTACTAGTGAATGTAATGTAACACACACCCATACAATGCGCACCACCCCGCGATGTTTTTCAGAAACCTATCCTACATTGCCACTGCATGTTCCCTGACCTTCCCATGCTGACCACCCCGCGGTGCTTTTCTCCAGCCTACATTGCCACTCACTGCCTATCCTAATTCAGACCCTCCGATTCACACCACCCCGTGATTTTTTTCTCACTCCTACTAGTGAATGTAATGTAACACACACCCATACAATGCGCACCACACCGTGATGTTTTTCTCACTCCTACTAGTGAATGTAATGTAACACACACCCATACAATGCGCACCACCCCGCGATGTTTTTCAGAATCCTATCCTACATTGCCACTGCATGTTCCCTGACCTCCCCATGCTGACCACCCCGCGATGCTTTTCTCCATCCTACATTGCCACTCACTGCCTATCCTAATTCAGACCCTCCGATTCACCCCACCCCGTGATGTTTTTCTCACTCCTACTAGTGAATGTAATGTAACACACACCCATACAATGCGCACCACCCCGTGATGTTTTTCTCACTCCTACTAGTGAATGTAATGTAACACACACCCATACAATGCGCACCACCCCGCGATGTTTTTCAGAAACCTATCCTACTTGCCACTGCATGTTCCCTGACCTCCCCATGCTGACCACCCCGCGGTGCTTTTCTCCATCCTACATTGCCACTCACTGCCTATCCTAATTCAGACGCTCCGATTCACACCACCCCGTTATGTTTTTCTCACTCCTACTAGTGAATGTAACGTAACTCACACCCATAGAATGCGCACCACCCCGTGATGTTTTTCTCACTCCTACTAGTGAATGTAATGTAACACACACCCATACAATGCGCACCACCCCGCGATGTTTTTCAGAAACCTATCCTACTTGCCACTGCATGTTCCCTGACCTCCCCATGCTGACCACCCCGCGGTGCTTTTCTCCATCCTACATTGCCACTCACTGCCTATCCTAATTCAGACCCTCCGATTCAAACCACCCCGCGATGTTTTTCTCACTCCTACTAGTGAATGTAATGTAACACACACCCATACAATGCGCACCACCCCGTGATGTTTTTCTCACTCCTACTAGTGAATGTAATGTAACACAAGCCCATACAATGCGCACCACCCCGCGATGTTTTTCAGAAACCTATCCTACATTGCCACTGCATGTTCCCTGACCTTCCCATGCTGACCACCCCGCGGTGCTTTTCTCCAGCCTACATTGCCACTCACTGCCTATCCTAATTCAGACCCTCCGATTCACACCACCCCGTGATGTTTTTCTCACTCCTACTAGTGAATGAAATGTAACACACACCCATACAATGCGCACCACACCGTGATGTTTTTCTCACTCCTACTAGTGAATGTAATGTAACACACACCCATACAATGCGCACCACCCCGCGATGTTTTTCAGAATCCTATCCTACATTGCCACTTCATGTTCCCTGACCTCCCCATGCTGACCACCCCGCGATGCTTTTCTCCATCCTACATTGCCACTCACTGCCTATCCTAATTCAGACCCTCCGATTCACACCACCCCGTGATGTTTTTCTCACTCCTACTAGTGAATGTAATGTAACACAAACCCATACAATGCGCACCACACCGTGATGTTTTTCTCACTCCTACTAGTGAATGTAATGTAACACACACCCATACAATGCGCACCACCCCGCGATGTTTTTCAGAAAACTATCCTACATTGCCACTGCATGTTCCCTGACCTCCCCATGCTGACCACCCCGCGGTGCTTTTCTCCATCCTACATTGCCACTCACTGCCTATCCTAATTCAGACCCTCCGATTCACACCACCCCGTGATGTTTTTCTCACTCCTACTAGTGAATGTAATGTAACACACACCCATACAATGCGCACCACCCCGTGATGTTTTTCTCACTCCTACTAGTGAATGTAATGTAACACACACCCATACAATGCGCACCACCCCGCGATGTTTTTCAGAAACCTATCCTACATTGCCACTGCATGTTCCCTGACCTCCCCATGCTGACCACCCCGCGGTGCTTTTCTCCATCCTACATTGCCACTCACTGCCTATCCTAATTCAGACCCTCCGATTCAAACCTCCCCGCGATGTTTTTCTCACTCCTACTAGTGAATGTAATGTAACACACACCCATACAATGGGCACCACCCCGTGATGTTTTTCTCACTCCTACTAGTGAATGTAATGTAACACACACCCATACAATGCGCACCACCCCGCGATGTTTTTCAGAAACCTATCCTACATTGCCACTGCATGTTCCCTGACCTCCCCATGCTGACCACCCCGCGGTGCTTTTCTCCATCCTACATTGCCACTCACTGCCTATCCTAATTCAGACCCTCCGATTCACACCACCCCGTGATGTTTTTCTCACTCCTACTAGTGAATGTAATGTAACACACACCCATACAATGCGCACCACCCCGCGATGTTTTTCTCACTCCTACTAGTGAATGTAATGTAACATACACCCATACAATGCGCACCACCCCGTGATGTTTTTCTCACTCCTACTAGTGAATGTAATGTAACACACACCCATACAATGCGCACCACCCCGCGATGTTTTTCAGAAACCTATCCTACATTGCCACTGCATGTTCCCTGACCTCCCCATGCTGACCACCCCGCGGTGCTTTTCTCCATCCTACATTGCCACTCACTGCCTATCCTAATTCAGACCCTCCGATTCACACCACCCCGTGATGTTTTTCTCACTCCTACTAGTGAATGTAATGTAACACACACCCATACAATGCGCACCACCCCGTGATGTTTTTCTCACTCCTACAAGTGAATGTAATGTAACACACACCCATACAATGCGCACCACCCCGCGATGTTTTTCAGAAACCTATCCTACATTGCCACTGCATGTTCCCTGACCTCCCCATGCTGACCACCCCGCGGTGCTTTTCTCCATCCTACATTGCCACTCACTGCCTATCCTAATACAGACCCTCTGATTCAAACCACCCCGCGATGTTTTTCTCACTCCTACTAGTGAATGTAATGTAACACACACCCATACAATGCGCACCACCCCGTGATGTTTTTCTCACTCCTACTAGTGAATGTAATGTAACACACACCCGTACAATGCGCACCACCCCGCGATGTTTTTCAGAAACCTATCCTACATTGCCACTGCATGTTCCCTGACCTCCCCATGCTGACCACCCCGCGGTGCTTTTCTCCATCCTACATTGCCACTCACTGCCTATCCTAATTCAGACCCTCCGATTCACACCACCCCGTGATGTTTTTCTCACTCCTACTAGTGAATGTAATGTAACACACACCCATACAATGCGCACCACCCCGCGATGTTTTTCTCACTCCTACTAGTGAATGTAATGTAACACACACCCATACAATGCGCACCACCCCGTGATGTTTTTCTCACTCCTACTAGTGAATGTAATGTAACACACACCCATACAATGCGCACCACCCCGCGATGTTTTTCAGAAACCTATCCTACATTGCCACTGCATGTTCCCTGACCTTCCCATGCTGACCACCCCGCGGTGCTTTTCTCCAGCCTACATTGCCACTCACTGCCTATCCTAATTCAGACCCTCCGATTCACACCACCCCGTGATTTTTTTCTCACTCCTACTAGTGAATGTAATGTAACACACACCCATACAATGCGCACCACACCGTGATGTTTTTCTCACTCCTACTAGTGAATGTAATGTAACACACACCCATACAATGCGCACCACCCCGCGATGTTTTTCAGAATCCTATCCTACATTGCCACTGCATGTTCCCTGACCTCCCCATGCTGACCACCCCGCGATGCTTTTCTCCATCCTACATTGCCACTCACTGCCTATCCTAATTCAGACCCTCCGATTCACCCCACCCCGTGATGTTTTTCTCACTCCTACTAGTGAATGTAATGTAACACACACCCATACAATGCGCACCACCCCGTGATGTTTTTCTCACTCCTACTAGTGAATGTAATGTAACACACACCCATACAATGCGCACCACCCCGCGATGTTTTTCAGAAACCTATCCTACTTGCCACTGCATGTTCCCTGACCTCCCCATGCTGACCACCCCGCGGTGCTTTTCTCCATCCTACATTGCCACTCACTGCCTATCCTAATTCAGACGCTCCGATTCACACCACCCCGTTATGTTTTTCTCACTCCTACTAGTGAATGTAACGTAACTCACACCCATAGAATGCGCACCACCCCGTGATGTTTTTCTCACTCCTACTAGTGAATGTAATGTAACACACACCCATACAATGCGCACCACCCCGCGATGTTTTTCAGAAACCTATCCTACTTGCCACTGCATGTTCCCTGACCTCCCCATGCTGACCACCCCGCGGTGCTTTTCTCCATCCTACATTGCCACTCACTGCCTATCCTAATTCAGACCCTCCGATTCAAACCACCCCGCGATGTTTTTCTCACTCCTACTAGTGAATGTAATGTAACACACACCCATACAATGCGCACCACCCCGTGATGTTTTTCTCACTCCTACTAGTGAATGTAATGTAACACACACCCATACAATGCGCACCACCCGGCGATGTTTTTCAGAAACCTATCCTACATTGCCACTGCATGTTCCCTGACCTCCCCATGCTGACCACCCCGCGGTGCTTTTCTCCATCCTACATTGCCACTCACTGCCTATCCTAATTCAGACCCTCCGATTCACACCACCCCGTGATGTTTTTCTCACTCCTACTAGTGAATGTAATGTAACACAAACCCATACAATGCGCACCACCCCGCGATGTTTGTCTCACTCCTATTAGTGAATGTAATGTAACACACACCCATACAATGCGCATCACCCCGTGATGTTTTTCTCACTCCTACTAGTGAATGTAATGTAACACACACCCATACAATGCGCACCACCCCGCGATGTTTTTCAGAAACCTAGCCTACATTGCCACTGCATGTTCCCTGACCTCCCCATGCTGACCACCCCGCGGTGCTTTTCTCCATCCTACCTTGCCACTCACTGCCTATGCTAATTCAGACCCTCTGATTCAAACCACCCCGCGATGTTTTTCTCACTCCTACTAGTGAATGTAATGTAACACACACCCATACAATGCGCACCACCCCGCGATGTTTTTCTCACTCCTACTAGTGAATGTAATGTAACACACACCCATACAATGCGCACCACCCCGCGATGTTTTTCAGAAACCTATCCTACATTGCCACTGCATGTTCCCTGACCTCCCCATGCTGACCACCCCGCGGTGCTTTTCTCCATCCTACCTTGCCACTCACTACCTATCCTAATTCAGACCCTCTGATTCAAACCACCCCGCGATGTTTTTCTCACTCCTACTAGTGAATGTAATGTAACACACACCCATACAATGCGCACCACCCCGCGATGTTTTTCAGAAACCTATCCTACATTGCCACTGCATGTTCCCTGACCTCCCCATGCTGACCACCCCGCGGTGCTTTTCTCCATCCTACCTTGCCACTCACTGCCTATCCTAATTCAGACCCTCTGATTCAAACCACCCCGCGATGTTTTTCTCACTCCTACTAGTGAATGTAATGTAACACACACCCATACAATGCGCACCACCCCGCGATGTTTTTCAGAAGCCTATCCTACATTGCCACTGCATGTTCCCTGACCTCCCCATGCTGACCACCCCGCGGTGCTTTTCTCCATCGTACATTGCCACTCACTGCCTATCCTAATTCAGACCCTCTGATTCAAACCACCCCGCGATGTTTTTCTCACTCCTACTAGTGAATGTAATGTAACACACACCCATACAATGCGCACCACCCCGTGATGTTTTTCTCACTCCTACTAGTGAATGTAATGTAACACACACCCATACAATGCGCACCACCCCGCAATGTTTTTCAGAAACCTATCCTACATTGCCACTGCATGTTCCCTGACCTCCCCATGCTGACCACCCCGCGGTGCTTTTCTCCATCCTACATTGCCACTCACTGCCTATCCTAATTCAGACCCTCCAATTCACACCACCCCGTGATGTTTTTCTCACTCCTACTAGTGAATGTAATGTAACACACACCCATACAATGCGCACCACCCCGCGATGTTTTTCTCACTCCTACTAGTGAATGTAATGTAACACACACCCATACAATGCGCACCACCCCGTGATGTTTTTCTCACTCCTACTAGTGAATGTAATGTAACACACACCCATACAATGCGCACCACCCCGCGATGTTTTTCAGAAACCTATCCTACTTGCCACTGCATGTTCCCTGACCTCCCCATGCTGACCACCCCGCGGTGCTTTTCTCCATCCTACATTGCGACTCACTGCCTATCCTAATTCAGACCCTCCGATTCACACCACCCCGTGATGTTTTTCTCACTCCTACTAGTGAATGTAACGTAACTCACACCCATAGAATGCGCACCACCCCGTGATGTTTTTCTCACTCCTACTAGTGAATGTAATGTAACACACACCCATACAATGCGCACCACCCCGTGATGTTTTTCAGAAACCTATCCTACATTGCCACTGCATGTTCCCTGACCTCCCCATGCTGACCACCCAGCGGTGCTTTTGTCCATCCTACATTGCCACTCACTGCCTATCCTAATTCAGACACTCCGATTCACACCACCCCGTGATGTTTTTCTCACTCCTACTAGTGAATGTAATGTAACACACACCCATACAATGCGCACCACCCCCTGATGTTTTTCTCACTCCTACTAGTGAATGTAATGTAACACACACCCATACAATGCGCACCACCCCGCGATGTTTTTCAGAAACCTATCCTACATTGCCACTGCATGTTCCCTGACCTTCCCATGCTGACCACCCCGCGGTGCTTTTCTCCAGCCTACATTGCCACTCACTGCCTATCCTAATTCAGACCCTCCTATTCACACCACCCCGTGATGTTTTTCTCACTCCTACTAGTGAATGAAATGTAACACACACCCATACAATGCGCACCACACCGTGATGTTTTTCTCACTCCTACTAGTGAATGTAATGTAACACACACCCATACAATGCGCACCACCCCGCGATGTTTTTCAGAATCCTATCCTACATTGCCACTTCATGTTCCCTGACCTCCCCATGCTGACCACCCCGCGATGCTTTTCTCCATCCTACATTGCCACTCACTGCCTATCCTAATTCAGACCCTCCGATTCACACCACCCCGTGATGTTTTTCTCACTCCTACTAGTGAATGTAATGTAACACAAACCCATACAATGCGCACCACACCGTGATGTTTTTCTCACTCCTACTAGTGAATGTAATGTAACACACACCCATACAATGCGCACCACCCCGCGATGTTTTTCAGAAAACTATCCTACATTGCCACTGCATGTTCCCTGACCTCCCCATGCTGACCACCCCGCGGTGCTTTTCTCCATCCTACATTGCCACTCACTGCCTATCCTAATTCAGACCCTCCGATTCACACCACCCCGTGATGTTTTTCTCACTCCTACTAGTGAATGTAATGTAACACACACCCATACAATGCGCACCACCCCGTGATGTTTTTCTCACTCCTACTAGTGAATGTAATGTAACACACACCCATACAATGCGCACCACCCCGCGATGTTTTTCAGAAACCTATCCTACATTGCCACTGCATGTTCCCTGACCTCCCCATGCTGACCACCCCGCGGTGCTTTTCTCCATCCTACATTGCCACTCACTGCCTATCCTAATTCAGACCCTCCGATTCAAACCTCCCCGCGATGTTTTTCTCACTCCTACTAGTGAATGTAATGTAACACACACCCATACAATGGGCACCACCCCGTGATGTTTTTCTCACTCCTACTAGTGAATGTAATGTAACACACACCCATACAATGCGCACCACCCCGCGATGTTTTTCAGAAACCTATCCTACATTGCCACTGCATGTTCCCTGACCTCCCCATGCTGACCACCCCGCGGTGCTTTTCTCCATCCTACATTGCCACTCACTGCCTATCCTAATTCAGACCCTCCGATTCACACCACCCCGTGATGTTTTTCTCACTCCTACTAGTGAATGTAATGTAACACACACCCATACAATGCGCACCACCCCGCGATGTTTTTCTCACTCCTACTAGTGAATGTAATGTAACATACACCCATACAATGCGCACCACCCCGTGATGTTTTTCTCACTCCTACTAGTGAATGTAATGTAACACACACCCATACAATGCGCACCACCCCGCGATGTTTTTCAGAAACCTATCCTACATTGCCACTGCATGTTCCCTGACCTCCCCATGCTGACCACCCCGCGGTGCTTTTCTCCATCCTACATTGCCACTCACTGCCTATCCTAATTCAGACCCTCCGATTCACACCACCCCGTGATGTTTTTCTCACTCCTACTAGTGAATGTAATGTAACACACACCCATACAATGCGCACCACCCCGTGATGTTTTTCTCACTCCTACAAGTGAATGTAATGTAACACACACCCATACAATGCGCACCACCCCGCGATGTTTTTCAGAAACCTATCCTACATTGCCACTGCATGTTCCCTGACCTCCCCATGCTGACCACCCCGCGGTGCTTTTCTCCATCCTACATTGCCACTCACTGCCTATCCTAATACAGACCCTCTGATTCAAACCACCCCGCGATGTTTTTCTCACTCCTACTAGTGAATGTAATGTAACACACACCCATACAATGCGCACCACCCCGTGATGTTTTTCTCACTCCTACTAGTGAATGTAATGTAACACACACCCGTACAATGCGCACCACCCCGCGATGTTTTTCAGAAACCTATCCTACATTGCCACTGCATGTTCCCTGACCTCCCCATGCTGACCACCCCGCGGTGCTTTTCTCCATCCTACATTGCCACTCACTGCCTATCCTAATTCAGACCCTCCGATTCACACCACCCCGTGATGTTTTTCTCACTCCTACTAGTGAATGTAATGTAACACACACCCATACAATGCGCACCACCCCGCGATGTTTTTCTCACTCCTACTAGTGAATGTAATGTAACACACACCCATACAATGCGCACCACCCCGTGATGTTTTTCTCACTCCTACTAGTGAATGTAATGTAACACACACCCATACAATGCGCACCACCCCGCGATGTTTTTCAGAAACCTATCCTACATTGCCACTGCATGTTCCCTGACCTTCCCATGCTGACCACCCCGCGGTGCTTTTCTCCAGCCTACATTGCCACTCACTGCCTATCCTAATTCAGACCCTCCGATTCACACCACCCCGTGATTTTTTTCTCACTCCTACTAGTGAATGTAATGTAACACACACCCATACAATGCGCACCACACCGTGATGTTTTTCTCACTCCTACTAGTGAATGTAATGTAACACACACCCATACAATGCGCACCACCCCGCGATGTTTTTCAGAATCCTATCCTACATTGCCACTGCATGTTCCCTGACCTCCCCATGCTGACCACCCCGCGATGCTTTTCTCCATCCTACATTGCCACTCACTGCCTATCCTAATTCAGACCCTCCGATTCACACCACCCCGTGATGTTTTTCTCACTCCTACTAGTGAATGTAATGTAACACAAACCCATGCAATGCGCACCACCCCGTGATGTTTTTCTCACTCCTACTAGTCAATGTAATGTAACACACACCCATACAATGCGCACCACCCCGCGATGTTTTTCAGAAACCTATCCTACATTGCCACTGCATGTTCCCTGACCTCCCCATGCTGACCACCCCGCGGTGCTTTTCTCCATCCTACATTGCCACTCACTGCCTATCCTAATTCAGACCCTCCGATTCAAACCACCCCGCGATGTTTTTGTCACTCCTACTAGTGAATGTAATGTAACACACACCCATACAATGCGCACCACCCCGTGATGTTTTTCTCACTCCTACTAGTGAATGTAATGTAACACACACCCATACAATGCGCACCACCCCGCGATGTTTTTCAGAAACCTATCCTACATTGCCACTGCATGTTCCCTGACCTCCCCATGCTGACCACCCCGCGGTGCTTTTCTCCATCCTACATTGCCACTCACTGCCTATCCTAATTCAGACCCTCCGATTCACACCACCCCGTGATGTTTTTCTCACTCCTACTAGTGAATGTAATGTAACACACACCCATACAATGCGCACCACCCCGTGATGTTTTTCTCACTCCTACTAGTGCATGTAATGTAACACACACCCATACAATGCGCACCACCCCGCGATGTTTTTCAGAAACCTATCCTACATTGCCACTGCATGTTCCCTGACCTCCCCATGCTGACCACCCCGCGGTGCTTTTCTCCATCCTACATTGCCACTCACTGCCTATCCTAATTCAGACCCTCCGATTCACACCACCCCGCGATGTTTTTCTCACTCCTACTAGTGAATGTAACGTAACTCACACCCATAGAATGCGCACCACCCCGTGATGTTTTTCTCACTCCTACTAGTGAATGTAATGTAACACACACCCATACAATGCGCACCACCCAGCGATGATTTTCAGAAACCTATCCTACATTGCCACTGCATGTTCCCTGACCTCCCCATGCTGACCACCCCGCGGTGCTTTTCTCCATCCTACATTGCCACTCACTGCCTATCCTAATTCAGACACTCCGATTCACACCACCCCGTGATGTTTTTCTCACTCCTACTAGTGAATGTAATGTAACACACACCCATACAATGCGCACCACCCCGTGATGTTTTTCTCACTCCTACTAGTGAATGTAATGTAACACACACCCATACAATGCGCACCACCCCGCGATGTTTTTCAGAAACCTATCCTACATTGCCACTGCATGTTCCCTGACCTCCCCATCCTGACCACCCCGCGGTGCTTTTCTCCAGCATACATTGCCACTCACTGCCTATCCTAATTCAAACCCTCCGATTCACACCACCCCGTGATGTTTTTCTCACTCCTACTAGTGAATGTAATGTAACACACACCCATACAATGTGCACCACCCCGTGATGTTTTTCTCACTCCGACTAGTGAATGTAATGTAACACACACCCATACAATGTGCACCACCCCGCTATGTTTTTCAGAAACCTATCCTACATTGCCACTGCATGTTCCCTGACCTCCCCATGCTGACAACACCGCGGTGCTTTTCTCCATCCTACATTGCCACTCACTGCCTATCCTAATTCACACCCTCCGATTCACACCACCCCGTGATGTTTTTCTCACTCCTACTAGTGTATGTAATGTAACACACACCCGTCCAATGTGCACCACCTCGTGATGTTTTTCTCACTCCTACTAGTGAATGCAATGTAACACACACCCATACAATGCGCACCACCCCGCGATCTTTTTCAGCAATCTATCCTACATTGCCACTGCATGTTCCCTGACCTCCTCATGCTGACCACTCCGCGGTGGTTTTCTCCATCCTACATTGCCACTCACGGCCTATCCTAATTCAGACCCTCCGATTCACACCACCCCGTGATGTTTTTCTCACTCCTAATAGTGAATGTAATGTAACACACACCAGAACAATGCGCACCACCCCGTGATGTTTTTCTCACTCCTACTAGTGAATATACTGTAACACACACCCATACAATGCGCACCACCCCGCGATGTTTTTCATAAACCTATCCTACATTGCCACTGCATGTTCCCTGACCTCCCCATGCTGACCACCCCGCGGTGTTTTTCTCCATCCTGCATTGCCACTCACTGCCTATCCTAATTCAGACCCTCCAATTCAAACCACCCCGCGATGTTTTTCTCACTCGTACTAGTGAATGTAATGTAACACACACCCATACAATGCGCACCACCCCGTGATGTTTTTCTCACTCCTACTAGTGAATGTAATGTAACACACACCCATACAATGCGTACCACTCGGCGATGTTTTTCAGAAACCTATCCTACATTGCCACTGCATGTTCCCTGACCTCCCCATGCTGACCACCCCGCGGTGTTTTTCTCCATCCTGCATTGCCACTCACTGCCTATCCTAATTCAGACCCTCCGATTCAAACCACCCGGCGATGTTTTTCTCACTCCTATTAGTGAATGTAATGTAACACACACCCATACAATGCGCACCACCCGGTGATGTTTTTCTCACTCCTACTAGTGAATGTAATGTAACACACACCCATACAATGCGCACCACCCCGCGATGTTTTTCAGAATCCTATCCTACATTGCCACTGCATGTTCCCTGACCTCCCCATGCTGACCACCCCGCGGTGCTTTTCTCCAGCCTACATTGCCACTCACTGCCTATCCTAATTCAGACCCTCCGATTCACACCACCCCGTGATGTTTTTCTCACTCCTACTAGTGAATGTAATGTAACACACACCCATACAATGCGCACCACACTGTGATGTTTTTCTCACTCCTACTAGTGAATGTAATGTAACACACACCCATACAATGCGCACCACCCCGCGATGTTTTTCAGAATCCTATCCTACATTGCCACTGCATGTTCCCTGACCTCCCCATGCTGACCACCCCGCGGTGCTTTTCTCCATCCTACATTGCCACTCACTGCCTATCCTAATTCAGACCCTCCGATTCACACCACCCCGTGATGTTTTTCTCACTCCTACTAGTGAATGTAATGTGACACAAACCCATAGAATGCGCACCACCCCGTGATGTTTTTCTCACTCCTACTAGTGAATGTAATGTAACACACACCCATACAATGCGCACCACCCCGCGATGTTTTTCAGAAACCTATCCTACATTGCCACTTCATGTTCCCTGACCTCCCCATGCTGCCACCCCGTGGTGCTTTTCTCCATCCTACATTGCCACTCACTGCCTATCCTAATTCAGACCCTCCGATTCACACCACCCCGTGATGTTTTTCTCACTCCTACTAGTGAATGTAATGTAACACACACCCATACAATGCGCACCACCCCGTGATGTTTTTCTCACTTCTACTAGTGAATGTAATGTAACACACACCCATACAATGCGCACCACCCCGCGATGTTTTCCAGAAACCTATCCTACATTGCCACTGCATGTTCCCTGACCTCCCCATGCTGACCACCCCGCGGTGCTTTTCTCCATCCTACATTGCCACTCACTGCCTATCCTAATTCAAACCCTCCGATTCACACCACCCCGTGATGTTTTTCTCACTCCTACTAGTGAATGTAATGTAACACACACCCATACAATGCGCACCACCCCGTGATGTTTTTCTCACTCCTACTAGTGAATGTAATGTAACACACACCCATACAATGCGCACCACCCCGCGATGTTTTTCAGAATCCTATAATACATTGCCACTGCATGTTCCCTGACCTCCCCATGCTGACCACCCCGCGGTGCTTTTCTCCATCCTACATTGCCACTCACTGCCTATCCTAATTCAGACCCTCCGATTCACACCACCCCGTGATGTTTTTCTCACTCCTAATAGTGAATGTAATGTAACACACACCCGAACAATGCGCACCACCCCGTGATGTTTTTCTCACTCCTACTAGTGAATATACTGTAACACACACCCATACAATGCGCACCACCCCGCGATGTTTTTCATAAACCTATCCTACATTGCCACTGCATGTTCCCTGACCTCCCCATGCTGACCACCCCGCGGTGTTTTTTTCCATCCTGCATTGCCACTCACTGCCTATCCTAATTCAGACCCTCCGATTCAAACCAACCCGCGATGTTTTTCTCACTCCTACTAGTGAATGTAATGTAACACACACCCATACAATGCGCACCACCCCGTGATGTTTTTCTCACTCCTACTAGTGAATGTAATGTAACACACACCCATACAATGCGCACCACCCCGCGATGTTTTTCAGAATCCTGTAATACATTGCCACTGCATGTTCCCTGACCTCCCCATGCTGACCACCCCGCGGTGTTTTTCTCCATCCTGCATTGCCACTCACTGCCTATCCTAATTCAGACCCTCCGATTCAAACCACCCCGCGATGTTTTTCTCACTCCTATTAGTGAATGTAATGTAACACACACCCATACAATGCGCACCACCCCGTGATGTTTTTCTCACTCCTACTAGTGAATGTAATGTAACACACACCCATACAATGCGCACCACCCCGCGATGTTTTTCAGAATCCTATCCTACATTGCCACTGCATGTTCCCTGACCTCCCCATGCTGACCACCCCGCGGTGCTTTTCTCCATCCTACATTGCCACTCACTGCCTATCCTAATTCAGACCCTCCGATTCACACCACCCCGTGATGTTTTTCTCACTCCTACTAGTGAATGTAATGTGACACAAACCCATAGAATGCGCACCACCCCGTGATGTTTTTCTCACTCCTACTAGTGAATGTAATGTAACACACACCCATACAATGCGCACCACCCCGCGATGTTTTTCAGAAACCTATCCTACATTGCCACTGCATGTTCCCTGACCTTCCCATGCTGACCACCCCGTGGTGCTTTTCTCCATAATACATTGCCACTCACTGCCTATCCTAATTCAGACCCTCCGATTCACACCACCCCGTGATGTTTTTCTCACTCCTACTAGTGAATGTAATGTAACACACACCCATACAATGCGCACCACCCCGTGATGTTTTTCTCACTCTTACTAGTGAATGTAATGTAACACACACCCATACAATGCGCACCACCCAGCGATGTTTTTCAGAAACCTATCCTACATTGCCACTGCATGTTCCCTGACCTCCCCATGCTGACCACCCCGCGGTGCTTTTCTCCATCCTACATTGCCACTCACTGCCTATCCTAATTCAGACCCTCCGATTCACACCACCCCGTGATGTTTTTCTCACTCCTACTAGTGAATGTAATGTAACACACACCCATACAATGCGCACCACCCCGTGATGTTTTTCTCACTCCTACTAGTGAATGTAATGTAACACACACCCATACAATGCGCACCACCCCGCGATGTTTTTCAGAAACCTATCCTACATTGCCACTGCATGTTCCCTGACATCCCCATGCTGACCACCCCGCGGTGCTTTTCTCCATCCTACATTGCCACTCACTGCCTATCCTAATTCAGACCCTCCGATTCACACCACCCCGCGATGTTTTTCTCACTCCTACTAGTGAATGTAACGTAACTCACACCCATAGAATGCGCCCCACCCCGTGATGTTTTTCTCACTCCTACTAGTGAATGTAATGTAACACACACCCATACAATGCGCACCACCCCGCGATGATTTTCAGAAACCTATCCTACATTGCCCCTGCATGTTCCCTGACCTCCCCATGCTGACCACCCCGCGGTGCTTTTCTCCATTATACATTGCCACTCACTGCCTATCCTAATTCAGACACTCCGATTGACACCACCCCGTGATGTTTTTCTCACTCCTACTAGTGAATGTAATGTAACACACACCCATACAATGTGCACCACCCCGTGATGTTTTTCTCACTCCGACTAGTGAATGTAATGTAACACACACCAATACAATGTGCACCACCCCGCTATGTTTTTCAGAAACCTATCCTACATTGCCACTGCATGTTCCCTGACCTCCCCATGCTGACAACACCGCGGTGCTTTTCTCCATCCTACATTGCCACTCACTGCCTATCCTAATTCACACCCTCCGATTCACACCACCCCGTGATGTTTTTCTCACTCCTACTAGTGTATGTAATGTAACACACACCCGTTCAATGTGCACCACCTCGTGATGTTTTTCTCACTCCTACTAGTGAATGCAATGTAACACACACCCATACAATGCGCACCACCCCGCGATCTTTTTCAGCAATCTATCCTACATTGCCACTGCATGTTCCCTGACCTCCTCATGCTGACGACTCCGCGGTGGTTTTCTCCATCCTACATTGCCACTCACTGCCTATCCTAATTCAGACCCTCCGATTCACACCACCCCGTGATGTTTTTCTCACTCCTAATAGTGAATGTAATGTAACACACACCAGAACAATGCGCACCACCCCGTGATGTTTTTCTCACTCCTACTAGTGAATATACTGTAACACACACCCATATAATGCGCACCACCCCGCGATGTTTTTCATAAACCTATCCTACATTGCCACTGCATGTTCCCTGACCTCCCCATGCTGACCACCCCGCCGTGTTTTTCTCCATCCTGCATTGCCACTCACTGCCTATCCTAATTCAGACCCTCCAATTCAAACCACCCCGCGATGTTTTTCTCACTCGTACTAGTGAATGTAATGTAACACACACCCATACAATGCGCACCACCCCGTGATGTTTTTCTCACTCCTACTAGTGAATGTAATGTAACACACACCCATACAATGCGCACCACCCCGCGATGTTTTTCAGAATCCTATCCTACATTGCCACTGCATGTTCCCTGACCTCCCCATGCTGACCACCCCGCGGTGCTTTTCTCCAGCCTACATTGCCACTCACTGCCTATCCTAATTCAGACCCTCCGATTCACACCACCCCGTGATGTTTTTCTCACTCCTACTAGTGAATGTAATGTAACACACACCCATACAATGCGCACCACACTGTGATGTTTTTCTCACTCCTACTAGTGAATGTAATGTAACACACACCCATACAATGCGCACCACCCCGCGATGTTTTTCAGAATCCTATCCTACATTGCCACTGCATGTTCCCTGACCTCCACATGCTGACCACCCCGCGGTGCTTTTCTCCATCCTACATTGCCACTCACTGCCTATCCTAATTCAGACCCTCCGATTCACACCACCCCGTGATGTTTTTCTCACTCCTACTAGTGAATGTAATGTGACACAAACCCATAGAATGCGCACCACCCCGTGATGTTTTTCTCACTCCTACTAGTGAATATACTGTAACACACACCCATACAATGCGCACCACCCCGCGATGTTTTTCATAAACCTATCCTACATTGCCACTGCATGTTCCCTGACCTCCCCATGCTGACCACCCCGCGGTGTTTTTCTCCATCCTGCATTGCCACTCACTGCCTATCCTAATTCAGACCCTCCGATTCAAACCAACCCGCGATGTTTTTCTCACTCCTACTAGTGAATGTAATGTAACACACACCCATACAATGCGCACCACCCCGCGATGTTTTTCAGAATCCTATCCTACATTGCCACTGCATGTTCCCTGACCTCCCCATGCTGACCACCCCGCGGTGCTTTTCTCCATCCTACATTGCCACTCACTGCCTATCCTAATTCAGACCCTCCGATTCACACCACCCCGTGATGTTTTTCTCACTCCTAATAGTGAATGTAATGTAACACACACCCGAACAATGCGCACCACCCCGTGATGTTTTTCTCACTCCTACTAGTGAATATACTGTAACACACACCCATACAATGCGCACCACCCCGCGATGTTTTTCATAAACCTATCCTACATTGCCACTGCATGTTCCCTGACCTCCCCATGCTGACCACCCCGCGGTGTTTTTCTCCATCCTGCATTGCCACTCACTGCCTATCCTAATTCAGACCCTCCGATTCAAACCACCCCGCGATGTTTTTCTCACTCCTATTAGTGAATGTAATGTAACACACACCCATACAATGCGCAACACCCCGTGATGTTTTTCTCACTCCTACTAGTGAATGTAATGTGACACACACCCATAGAATGCGCACCACCCCGTGATGTTTTTCTCACTCCTACTAGTGAATGTAATGTAACACACACCCATACAATGCGCACCACCCCGCGATGTTTTTCAGAAACCTATCCTACATTGCCACTGCATGTTCCCTGACTTTCCCATGCTGACCACCCCGTGGTGCTTTTCTCCATAATACATTGCCACTCACTGCCTATCCTAATTCAGACCCTCCGATTCACACCACCCCGTGATGTTTTTCTCACTCCTACTAGTGAATGTAATGTAACACACACCCATACAATGCGCACCAACCCGTGATGTTTTTCTCACTCCTACTAGTGAATGTAATGTAACACACACCCATACAATGCGCACCACCCCGCGATGTTTTTCAGAAACCTATCCTACATTGCCACTGCATGTTCCCTGACCTCCCCATGCTGACCACCCCGCGGTGCTTTTCTCCATCCTACATTGCCACTCACTGCCTATCCTAATTCAGACCCTCCGATTCACACCACCCTGTGATGTTTTTCTCACTCCTACTAGTGAATGTAATGTAACACACACCCATACAATGCGCACCACCCCGTGATGTTTTTCTCACTCCTACTAGTGAATGTAATGTAACACACACCCATACAATGCGCACCACCCCGCGATGGTTTTCAGAAACCTATCCTACATTGCCACTGCATGTTCCCTGACCTCCCCATGCTGACCACCCCGCGGTGCTTTTCTCCATCCTACATTGCCACTCACTGCCTATCCTAATTCAGACCCTCCGATTCACACCACCCCGCGATGTTTTTCTCACTCCTACTAGTGAATGTAACGTAACTCACACCCATAGAATGCGCACCACCCCGTGATGTTTTTCTCACTCCTACTAGTGAATGTAATGTAACACACACCCATACAATGCGCACCACCCCGCGATGATTTTCAGAAACCTATCCTACATTGCCCCTGCATGTTCCCTGACCTCCCCATGCTGACCACCCCGCGGTGCTTTTCTCCATCCTACATTGCCACTCACTGCCTATCCTAATTCAGACCCTCCGATTCACACCACCCCGTGATGTTTTTCTCACTCCTACTAGTGAATGTAATGTAACACACACCCATACAATGCGCACCACCCCGTGATGTTTTTCTCACTCCTACTAGTGAATGTAATGTAACACACACCCATACAATGCGCACCACCCCGCGATGTTTTTCAGAAACCTATCCTTTTGCCACTGCATGTTCCCTGACCTCCCCATGCTGACCACCCCGCGGTGCTTTTCTCCAGCCTACATTGCCACTCACTGCCTATCCTAATTCAGACCATCCGATTCACACCACCCCGTGATTTTTTTCTCACTCCTACTAGTGAATGTAATGTAACACACACCCATACAATGCGCACCACACCGTGATGTTTTTCTCACTCCTACTAGTGAATGTAATGTAACACACACCCATACAATGCGCACCACCCCGCGATGTTTTTCAGAATACTATCCTACATTGCCACTGCATGTTCCCTGACCTCCCCATGCTGACCACCCCGCGGTGCTTTTCTCCATCCTACATTGCCACTCACTGCCTATCCTAATTCAGACCCTCCGATTCACACCAACCCGTGATGTTTTTCTCACTCCTACTAGTGAATGTAATGTAACACAAACCCATACAATGCGCACCACCCCGTGATGTTTTTCTCACTCCTACTATTGAATGTAATGTAACACACACCCATACAATGCGCACCACCCCGCGATGTTTTTCAGAAACCTATCCTACATTGCCACTGCATGTTCCCTGACCTCCCCATGCTGCCACCCCGTGGTGCTTTTCTCCATCCTACATTGCCACTCACTGCCTATCCTAATTCAGACCCTCCGATTCACACCACCCCGTGATGTTTTTCTCACTCCTACTAGTGAATGTAATGTAACACACACCCATACAATGCGCACCACCCCGTGATGTTTTTCTCACTTCTACTAGTGAATGTAATGTAACACACACCCATACAATGCGCAACACCCCGCGATGTTTTCCAGGAACCTATCCTACATTGCCACTGCATGTTCCCTGACCTCCCCATGCTGACCACCCCGCGGTGCTTTTCTCCATCCTACATTGCCACTCACTGCCTATCCTAATTCAAACCCTCCGATTCACACCACCCCGTGATGTTTTTCTCACTCCTACTAGTGAATGTAATGTAACACACACCCATACAATGCGCACCACCCCGTGATGTTTTTCTCACTCCGACTAGTGAATGTAATGTAACACACACCCATACAATGTGCACCACCCCGCTATGTTTTTCAGAAACCTATCCTACATTGCCACTGCATGTTCCCTGACCTCCCCATGCTGACCACCCCGCGGTGCTTTTCTCCATCCTACATTGCCACTCACTGCCTATCCTAATTCAGACCCTCCGATTCACACCACCCCGTGATGTTTTTCTCACTCCTACTAGTGAATGTAATGTGACACAAACCCATAGAATGCGCACCACCCCGTGATGTTTTTCTCACTCCTACTAGTGAATGTAATGTAACACACACCCATACAATGCGCACCACCCCGCGATGTTTTTCAGAAACCTATCCTACATTGCCACTGCATGTTCCCTGACCTCCCCATGCTGACCACCCCGTGGTGCTTTTCTCCATAATACATTGCCACTCACTGCCTATCCTAATTCAGACCCTCCGATTCACACCACCCCGTGATGTTTTTCTCACTCCTACTAGTGAATGTAATGTAACACACACCCATACAATGCGCACCACCCTGTGATGTTTTTCTCACTCCTACTAGTGAATGTAATGTAACACACACCCATACAATGCGCACCACCCCGCGATGTTTTTCAGAAACCTATCCTACATTGCCACTGCATGTTCCCTGAACTCCCCATGCTGACCACCCCGCGGTGCTTTTCTCCATCCTACATTGCCACTCACTGCCTACCCTAATTCAGACCCTCCGATTCACACCACCCCGTGATGTTTTTCTCACTCCTACTAGTGAATGTAATGTAACACACACCCATACAATGCGCACCACCCCGTGATGTTTTTCTCACTCCTACTAGTGAATGTAATGTAACACACACCCATACAATGCGCACCACCCCGCGATGTTTTCCAGAAACCTATCCTACATTGCCACTGCATGTTCCCTGACCTCCCCATGCTGACCACCCCGCGGTGCTTTTCTCCATCCTACATTGCCACTCACTGCCTATCGTAATTCAAACCCTCCGATTCACACCACCCCGTGATGTTTTTCTCACTCCTACTAGTGAATGTAATGTAACACACACCCATACAATGCGCACCACCCCGTGATGTTTTTCTCACTCCGACTAGTGAATGTAATGTAACACACACCCATACAATGTGCACCACCCCGCTATGTTTTTCAGAAACCTATCCTACATTGCCACTGCATGTTCCCTGACCTCCCCATGCTGACAACACCGCGGTGCTTTTCTCCATCCTACATTGCGACTCACTGCCTATCCTAATTCACACCCGCCGATTCACACCACCCCGTGATGTTTTTCTCACTCCTACTAGTGTGTGTAATGTAACACACACCCGTCCAATGCGCACCACCACGTGATGTTTTTCTCACTCCTACTAGTGAATGCAATGTAACACACACGAATACAATGCGCACCACCCCGCGATGTTTTTCAGAAATCTATCCTACATTGCCACTGCATGTTCCCTGACCTCCTCATGCTGACCACCCCGCGGTGGTTTTCTCCATCCTACATTGCCACTCACTGCCTATCCTAATTCAGACCCTCCGATTCACACCACCCCGTGATGTTTTTCTCACTCCTACTAGTGAATGTAATGTAACACACACCCATACAATGCGCACCACCCCGTGATGTTTTTCTCACTCCTACTAGTGAATGTAATGTAACACACACCCATACAATGCGCACCACCCCGCGATGTTTTTCAGAAACCTATCCTACATTGCCACTGCATGTTCCCTGACCTCCCCATGCTGACCACCCCGCGGTGCTTTTCTCCATCCTACATTGCCACTCACTGCCTACCCTAATTGAGACCCTCCGATTCACACCACCCCGTGATGTTTTTCTCACTCCTACTAGTGAATGTAATGTAACACACACCCATACAATGCGCACCACCCCGTGATGTTTTTCTCACTCCTACTAGTGAATGTAATGTAACACACACCCATACAATGCGCACCACCCCGCGATGTTTTCCAGAAACCTATCCTACATTGCCACTGCATGTTCCCTGACCTCCCCATGCTGACCACCCCGCGGTGCTTTTCTCCATCCTACATTGCCACTCACTGCCTATCCTAATTCAAACCCTCCGATTCACACCACCCCGTGATGTTTTTCTCACTCCTACTAGTGAATGTAATGTAACACACACCCATACAATGCGCACCACCCCGTGATGATTTTCTCACTCCGACTAGTGAATGTAATGTAACACACACCCATACAATGTGCACCACCCCGCTATGTTTTTCAGAAACCTATCCTACATTGCCACTGCATGTTCCCTGACCTCCCCATGCTGACAACACCGCGGTGCTTTTCTCCATCCTACATTGCCACTCACTGCCTATCCTAATTCACACCCGCCGATTCACACCACCCCGTGATGTTTTTCTCACTCCTACTAGTGTGTGTAATGTAACACACACCCGTCCAATGCGCAGCACCCCGTGATGTTTTTCTCACTCCTACTAGTGAATGTAATGTAACACACACCCATACAATGCGCACCACCCCGCGATGGTTTTCAGAAACCTATCCTACATTGCCACTGCATGTTCCCTGACCTCCCCATGCTGACCACCCCGCGGTGCTTTTCTCCATCCTACATTGCCACTCACTGCCTATCCTAATTCAGACCCTCCGATTCACACCACCCCGCGATGTTTTTCTCACTCCTACTAGTGAATGTAACGTAACTCACACCCATAGAATGCGCACCACCCCGTGATGTTTTTCTCACTCCTACTAGTGAATGTAATGTAACACACACCCATACAATGCGCACCACCCCGCGATGATTTTCAGAAACCTATCCTACATTGCCCCTGCATGTTCCCTGACCTCCCCATGCTGACCACCCCGCGGTGCTTTTCTCCATCCTACATTGCCACTCACTGCCTATCCTAATTCAGACCCTCCGATTCACACCACCCCGTGATGTTTTTCTCACTCCTACTAGTGAATGTAATGTAACACACACCCATACAATGCGCACCACCCCGTGATGTTTTTCTCACTCCTACTAGTGAATGTAATGTAACACACACCCATACAATGCGCACCACCCCGCGATGTTTTTCAGAAACCTATGCTTTTGCCACTGCATGTTCCCTGACCTCCCCATGCTGACCACCCCGCGGTGCTTTTCTCCAGCCTACATTGCCACTCACTGCCTATCCTAATTCAGACCATCCGATTCACACCACCCCGTGATTTTTTTCTCACTCCTACTAGTGAATGTAATGTAACACACACCCATACAATGCGCACCACCCCGTGATGTTTTTCTCACTCCTACTAGTGAATGTAATGTAACACACACCCATACAATGCGCACCACCCCGCGATGTTTTTCAGAATACTATCCTACATTGCCACTGCATGTTCCCTGACCTCCCCATGCTGACCACCCCGCGGTGCTTTTCTCCATCCTACATTGCCACTCACTGCCTATCCTAATTCAGACCCTCCGATTCACACCAACCCGTGATGTTTTTCTCACTCCTACTAGTGAATGTAATGTAACACAAACCCATACAATGCGCACCACCCCGTGATGTTTTTCTCACTCCTACTATTGAATGTAATGTAACACACACCCATACAATGCGCACCACCCCGCGATGTTTTTCAGAAACCTATCCTACATTGCCACTGCATGTTCCCTGACCTCCCCATGCTGACCACCCCGCGGTGCTTTTCTCCATCCTACATTGCCACTCACTGCCTATCCTAATTCAAACCCTCCGATTCACACCACCCCGTGATGTTTTTCTCACTCCTACTAGTGAATGTAATGTAACACACACCCATACAATGCGCACCACCCCGTGATGTTTTTCTCACTCCGACTAGTGAATGTAATGTAACACACACCCATACAATGTGCACCACCCCGCTATGTTTTTCAGAAACCTATCCTACATTGCCACTGCATGTTCCCTGACCTCCCCATGCTGACCACCCCGCGGTGCTTTTCTCCATCCTACATTGCCACTCACTGCCTATCCTAATTCAGACCCTCCGATTCACACCACCCCGTGATGTTTTTCTCACTCCTACTAGTGAATGTAATGTGACACAAACCCATAGAATGCGCACCACCCCGTGATGTTTTTCTCACTCCTACTAGTGAATGTAATGTAACACACACCCATACAATGCGCACCACCCCGCGATGTTTTTCAGAAACCTATCCTACATTGCCACTGCATGTTCCCTGACCTCCCCATGCTGACCACCCCGTGGTGCTTTTCTCCATAATACATTGCCACTCACTGCCTATCCTAATTCAGACCCTCCGATTCACACCACCCCGTGATGTTTTTCTCACTCCTACTAGTGAATGTAATGTAACACACACCCATACAATGCGCACCACCCTGTGATGTTTTTCTCACTCCTACTAGTGAATGTAATGTAACACACACCCATACAATGCGCACCACCCCGCGATGTTTTTCAGAAACCTATCCTACATTGCCACTGCATGTTCCCTGAACTCCCCATGCTGACCACCCCGCGGTGCTTTTCTCCATCCTACATTGCCACTCACTGCCTACCCTAATTCAGACCCTCCGATTCACACCACCCCGTGATGTTTTTCTCACTCCTACTAGTGAATGTAATGTAACACACACCCATACAATGCGCACCACCCCGTGATGTTTTTCTCACTCCTACTAGTGAATGTAATGTAACACACACCCATACAATGCGCACCACCCCGCGATGTTTTCCAGAAACCTATCCTACATTGCCACTGCATGTTCCCTGACCTCCCCATGCTGACCACCCCGCGGTGCTTTTCTCCATCCTACATTGCCACTCACTGCCTATCGTAATTCAAACCCTCCGATTCACACCACCCCGTGATGTTTTTCTCACTCCTACTAGTGAATGTAATGTAACACACACCCATACAATGCGCACCACCCCGTGATGTTTTTCTCACTCCGACTAGTGAATGTAATGTAACACACACCCATACAATGTGCACCACCCCGCTATGTTTTTCAGAAACCTATCCTACATTGCCACTGCATGTTCCCTGACCTCCCCATGCTGACAACACCGCGGTGCTTTTCTCCATCCTACATTGCGACTCACTGCCTATCCTAATTCACACCCGCCGATTCACACCACCCCGTGATGTTTTTCTCACTCCTACTAGTGTGTGTAATGTAACACACACCCGTCCAATGCGCACCACCACGTGATGTTTTTCTCACTCCTACTAGTGAATGCAATGTAACACACACGAATACAATGCGCACCACCCCGCGATGTTTTTCAGAAATCTATCCTACATTGCCACTGCATGTTCCCTGACCTCCTCATGCTGACCACCCCGCGGTGGTTTTCTCCATCCTACATTGCCACTCACTGCCTATCCTAATTCAGACCCTCCGATTCACACCACCCCGTGATGTTTTTCTCACTCCTACTAGTGAATGTAATGTAACACACACCCATACAATGCGCACCACCCCGTGATGTTTTTCTCACTCCTACTAGTGAATGTAATGTAACACACACCCATACAATGCGCACCACCCCGCGATGTTTTTCAGAAACCTATCCTACATTGCCACTGCATGTTCCCTGACCTCCCCATGCTGACCACCCCGCGGTGCTTTTCTCCATCCTACATTGCCACTCACTGCCTACCCTAATTGAGACCCTCCGATTCACACCACCCCGTGATGTTTTTCTCACTCCTACTAGTGAATGTAATGTAACACACACCCATACAATGCGCACCACCCCGTGATGTTTTTCTCACTCCTACTAGTGAATGTAATGTAACACACACCCATACAATGCGCACCACCCCGCGATGTTTTCCAGAAACCTATCCTACATTGCCACTGCATGTTCCCTGACCTCCCCATGCTGACCACCCCGCGGTGCTTTTCTCCATCCTACATTGCCACTCACTGCCTATCCTAATTCAAACCCTCCGATTCACACCACCCCGTGATGTTTTTCTCACTCCTACTAGTGAATGTAATGTAACACACACCCATACAATGCGCACCACCCCGTGATGATTTTCTCACTCCGACTAGTGAATGTAATGTAACACACACCCATACAATGTGCACCACCCCGCTATGTTTTTCAGAAACCTATCCTACATTGCCACTGCATGTTCCCTGACCTCCCCATGCTGACAACACCGCGGTGCTTTTCTCCATCCTACATTGCCACTCACTGCCTATCCTAATTCACACCCGCCGATTCACACCACCCCGTGATGTTTTTCTCACTCCTACTAGTGTGTGTAATGTAACACACACCCGTCCAATGCGCACCACCCCGTGATGTTTTTCTCACTCCTACTAGTGAATGCAATGTAACACACACCCATACAATGCGCACCACCCCGCGATCTTTTTCAGAAATCTATCCTACATTGCCACTGCATGTTCCCTGACCTCCTCATGCTGACCACCCCGCGGTGGTTTTCTCCATCCTACATTGCCACTCACTGCCTATCCTAATTCAGACCCTCCGATTCACACCACCCCGTGATGTTTTTCTCACTCCTAATAGTGAATGTAATGTAACACACACCCGTACAATGCGCACCACCCCGTGATGTTTTTCTCACTCCTACTAGTGAATATACTGTAACACACACCCATACAATGCGCACCACCCCGCGATGTTTTTCAGAAACCTATCCTACATTGCCACTGCATGTTCCCTGACATCCCCATGCTGACCACCCCGCGGTGTTTTTCTCCATCCTGCATTGCCACTCACTGCCTATCCTAATTCAGACCCTCCGTTTGAAACCACCCCGCGATGTTTTGCTCACTCCTACTAGTGAATGTAATGTAACACACACCCATACAATGCGCACCACCCCGTGATGTTTTTCTCACTCCTACTAGTGAATGTAATGTAACACACACCCATACAATGCGCACCACCCCGCGATGTTTTTCAGAAACCTATCCTACATTGCCACTGCATGTTCCCTGACCTCCCCATGCTGACCACCCCGCGGTGCTTTTCTCCATCCTACATTGCCACTCACTGCCTATCCTAATTCAGACCCTGCGATTCACACCACCCCGTGATGTTTTTCTCACTCCTACTAGTGAATGTAATGTAACACACACCCATACAATGCGCACCACCCCGTGATGTTTTTCTCACTCCTACTAGTGAATGTAATGTAACACACACCCATACAATGCGCACCACCCCTTGATGTTTTTCTCACTCCTACTAGTGAATGTAATGTAACACACACCTATACAATGCGCACCACCCCGCGATGTTTTTCAGAAACCTATCCTACATTGCCACTGCATGTTCCCTGACCTCCTCATGCTGACCACCCCGCGGTGCTTTTCTCCATCCTACATTGCCACTCACTGCCTATCCTAATTCAGACCCTCCAATTCACACCACCCCGTGATGTTTTTCTCAGTCCTACTAGTGAATGTAATGTAACACACACCCATACAATGCGCACCACCCCGCGATGTTTTTCAGAAACCTATCCTACATTGCCACTGCATGTTCCCTGACCTCCCCATGCTGACCACCCCGCGGTGCTTTTCTCCATCCTACATTGCCACTCACTGCCTATCCTAATTCAGACCCTCCGATTCACACCACCCCGTGATGTTTTTCTCAGTCCTACTAGTGAATGTAATGTAACACACACCCATACAATGTGCACCACCCCGCTATGTTTTTCAGAAACCTATCCTACATTGCCACTGCATGTTCCCTGACCTCCCCATGCTGACAACCCCGCGGTGCTTTTCTCCATCCTACATTGCCACTCACTGCCTATCCTAATTCACACCCTCCGATTCACACCACCCCGTGATGTTTTTCTCACTCCTACTAGTGTATGTAATGTAACACACACCCGTCCAATGCGCACCACCCCGTGATGTTTTTCTCACGCCTACTAGTGAATGCAATGTAACACACACCCATACAATGCGCACCACCCCGCGATCTTTTTCAGAAATTTATCCTACATTGCCACTGCATGTTCCCTGACCTCCTCATGCTGACCACCCCGCGGTGGTTTTCTCCATCCTACATTGCCACTCACTGCCTATCCTAATTCAGACCCTCCGATTCACACCACCCCGTGATGTTTTTCTCACTCCTAATAGTGAATGTAATGTAACACACACCCGTACAATGCGCACCACCCCGTGATGTTTTTCTCACTCCTACTAGTGAATATACTGTAACACACACCCATACAATGCGCACCACCCCGCGATGTTTTTCAGAAACCTATCCTACATTGCCACTGCATGTTCCCTGACCTCCCCATGCTGACCACCCCGCGGTGGTTTTCTCCATCCTACATTGCCACTCACTGCCTATCCTAATTCAGACCCTCCGATTCAAACCACCCCGCGATGTTTTTCTCACTCCTACTAGTGAATGTAATGTAACACACACCCATACAATGCGCACCACCCCGTGATGTTTTTCTCACTCCTACTAGTGAATGTAATGTAACACACACCCATACAATGCGCACCACCCCGCGATGTTTTTCAGAAACCTATCCTACATTGCCACTGCATGTTCCCTGACCTCCCCATGCTGACCACACCGTGCTGCTTTTCTCCATCCTACATTGCCACTCACTGCCTATCCTAATTCAGACCCTCCGATTCACACCACCCCGTGATGTTTTTCTCACTCCTACTAGTGAATGTAATGTAACACCCAGCCGTAAAAATGCGCACCACCCCGTGATGTTTTTCTCACTTCTACTAGTGAATGTAATGTAACACACACCCATACAATGCGCACCACCCCGCGATGTTTTTCAGAAACCTATCCTACATTGCCACTGCATGTTCCCTGACCTCCCCATGCTGACCACCCCGCGGTGCTTTTCTCCATCCTACATTGCCACTCACTGCCTATCCTAATTCAGACGCTCCGATTCACACCAGCCCGTGATATTTTTCTCACTCCTCCTAGTGAATGTAATGTAACACACACCCATACAATGCGCACCACCCCGTGATGTTTTTCTCACTCCTACTAGTGAATGTAATGTAACACACACCCATACAATGCGCATCACCCCGCGATGTTTTTCAGAAACCTATCCTACATTGCCACTGCATGTTCCCTGACCTTCCCATGCTGACCACCCCGCGGTGCTTTTCTCCAGCCTACATTGCCACTCACTGCCTATCCTAATTCAGACCATCCGATTCACACCACCCCGTGATGTTTTTCTCACTCCTACTAGTGAATGTAATGTAACACACACCCATACAATGCGCACCACACCGTGATGTTTTTCTCACTCCTACTAGTGAATGTAATGTAACACACACCCATACAATGCGCACCACCCCGCGATGTTTTTCAGAATCCTATCCTACATTGCCACTGCATGTTCCCTGACCTCCCCATGCTGACCACCCCGCGGTGCTTTTCTCCATCCTACATTGCCACTCACTGCCTATCCTAATTCAGACCCTCCGATTCACACCACCCCGTGATGTTTTTCTCACTCCTACTAGTGAATGTAATGTAACACAAACCCATACAATGCGCACCACCCCGTGATGTTTTTCTCACTCCTACTATTGAATGTAATGTAACACACACCCATACAATGCGCACCACCCCGCGATGTTTTTCAGAAACCTATCCTACATTGCCACTGCATGTTCCCTGACCTCCCCATGCTGCCACCCCGTGGTGCTTTTCTCCATCCTACATTGCCACTCACTGCCTATCCTAATTCAGACCCTCCGATTCACACCACCCCGTGATGTTTTTCTCACTCCTACTTGTGAATGTAATGTAACACACACCCATACAATGCGCACCACCCCGTGATGTTTTTCTCACTTCTACTAGTGAATGTAATGTAACACACACCCATACAATGCGCACCACCCCGCGATGTTTTCCAGAAACCTATCCTACATTGCCACTGCATGTTCCCTGACCTCCCCATGCTGACCACCCCGCGGTGCTTTTCTCCATCCTACATTGCCACTCACTGCCTATCCTAATTCAAACCCTCCGATTCACACCACCCCGTGATGTTTTTCTCACTCCTACTAGTGAATGTAATGTAACACACACCCATACAATGCGCACCACCCCGTGATGTTTTTCTCACTCCGACTAGTGAATGTAATGTAACACACACCCATACAATGTGCACCACCCCGCTATGTTTTTCAGAAACCTATCCTACATTGCCACTGCATGTTCCCTGACCTCCCCATGCTGACAACACCGCGGTGCTTTTCTCCATCCTACATTGCCACTCACTGCCTATCCTAATTCACACCCTCCGATTCACACCACCCCGTGATGTTTTTCTCACTCCTATTAGTGTATGTAATGTAACACACACCCGTCCAATGTGCACCACCTCGTGATGTTTTTCTCACTCCTACTAGTGAATGCAATGTAACACACACCCATACAATGCGCAACACCCCGCGATCTTTTTCATCAATCTATCCTGCATTGCCACTGCATGTTCCCTGACCTCCTCATGCTGACCACTCCTCGGTGGTTTTCTCCATCCTACATTGCCACTCACTGCCTATCCTAATTCAGACCCTCCGGTTCACACCACCCCGTGATGTTTTTCTTACTCCTAATAGTGAATGTAATGTAACACACACCCGAACAATGCGCACCACCCCGTGATGTTTTTCTCACTCCTACTAGTGAATATACTGTAACACACACCCATACAATGCGCACCACCCCGCGATGTTTTTCATAAACCTATCCTACATTGCTTCTGCATGTTCCCTGACCTCCCCATGCTGACCACCCCGCGGTGTTTTTCTCCATCCTGCATTGCCACTCACTGCCTATCCTAATTCAGACCCTCCGATTCACACCACCCCGTGATGTTTTTCTCACTCCTACTAGTGAATGTAATGTAACACACACCCATACAATGCGCACCACCCCGTGATGTTTTTCTCACTCCTACTAGTGAATGTAATGTAACACACACCCATACAATGCGCACCACCCCGTGATGTTTTTCTCACTCCTACTAGTGAATGTAATGTAACACACACCTATACAATGCGCACCACCCCGCGATGTTTTTCAGAAACCTATCCTACATTGCCACTGCATGTTCCCTGACCTCCTCATGCTGACCACCCCGCGGTGCTTTTCTCCATCCTACATTGCCACTCACTGCCTATCCTAATTCAGACCCTCCAATTCACACCACCCCGTGATGTTTTTCTCAGTCCTACTAGTGAATGTAATGTAACACACACCCATACAATGCGCACCACCCCGCGATGTTTTTCAGAAACCTATCCTACATTGCCACTGCATGTTCCCTGACCTCCCCATGCTGACCACCCCGCGGTGCTTTTCTCCATCCTACATTGCCACTCACTGCCTATCCTAATTCAGACCCTCCGATTCACACCACCCCGTGATGTTTTTCTCAGTCCTACTAGTGAATGTAATGTAACACACACCCATACAATGTGCACCACCCCGCTATGTTTTTCAGAAACCTATCCTACATTGCCACTGCATGTTCCCTGACCTCCCCATGCTGACAACCCCGCGGTGCTTTTCTCCATCCTACATTGCCACTCACTGCCTATCCTAATTCACACCCTCCGATTCACACCACCCCGTGATGTTTTTCTCACTCCTACTAGTGTATGTAATGTAACACACACCCGTCCAATGCGCACCACCCCGTGATGTTTTTCTCACGCCTACTAGTGAATGCAATGTAACACACACCCATACAATGCGCACCACCCCGCGATCTTTTTCAGAAATCTATCCTACATTGCCACTGCATGTTCCCTGACCTCCTCATGCTGACCACCCCGCGGTGGTTTTCTCCATCCTACATTGCCACTCACTGCCTATCCTAATTCAGACCCTCCGATTCACACCACCCCGTGATGTTTTTCTCACTCCTAATAGTGAATGTAATGTAACACACACCCGTACAATGCGCACCACCCCGTGATGTTTTTCTCACTCCTACTAGTGAATATACTGTAACACACACCCATACAATGCGCACCACCCCGCGATGTTTTTCAGAAACCTATCCTACATTGCCACTGCATGTTCCCTGACCTCCCCATGCTGACCACCCCGCGGTGGTTTTCTCCATCCTACATTGCCACTCACTGCCTATCCTAATTCAGACCCTCCGATTCAAACCACCCCGCGATGTTTTTCTCACTCCTACTAGTGAATGTAATGTAACACACACCCATACAATGCGCACCACCCCGTGATGTTTTTCTCACTCCTACTAGTGAATGTAATGTAACACACACCCATACAATGCGCACCACCCCGCGATGTTTTTCAGAAACCTATCCTACATTGCCACTGCATGTTCCCTGACCTCCCCATGCTGACCACCCCGCGGTGCTTTTCTCCATCCTACATTGCCACTCACTGCCTATCCTAATTCAGACCCTCCGATTCACACCACCCCGTGATGTTTTTCTCACTCCTACTAGTGAATGTAATGTAACACCCAGCCGTAAAAATGCGCACCACCCCGTGATGTTTTTCTCACTTCTACTAGTGAATGTAATGTAACACACACCCATACAATGCGCACCACCCCGCGATGTTTTTCAGAAACCTATCCTACATTGCCACTGCATGTTCCCTGACCTCCCCATGCTGACCACCCCGCGGTGCTTTTCTCCATCCTACATTGCCACTCACTGCCTATCCTAATTCAGACGCTCCGATTCACACCAGCCCGTGATATTTTTCTCACTCCTCCTAGTGAATGTAATGTAACACACACCCATACAATGCGCACCACCCCGTGATGTTTTTCTCACTCCTACTAGTGAATGTAATGTAACACACACCCATACAATGCGCATCACCCCGCGATGTTTTTCAGAAACCTATCCTACATTGCCACTGCATGTTCCCTGACCTTCCCATGCTGACCACCCCGCGGTGCTTTTCTCCAGCCTACATTGCCACTCACTGCCTATCCTAATTCAGACCATCCGATTCACACCACCCCGTGATGTTTTTCTCACTCCTACTAGTGAATGTAATGTAACACACACCCATACAATGCGCACCACACCGTGATGTTTTTCTCACTCCTACTAGTGAATGTAATGTAACACACACCCATACAATGCGCACCACCCCGCGATGTTTTTCAGAATCCTATCCTACATTGCCACTGCCTGTTCCCTGACCTCCCCATGCTGACCACCCCGCGGTGCTTTTCTCCATCCTACATTGCCACTCACTGCCTATCCTAATTCAGACCCTCCGATTCACACCACCCCGTGATGTTTTTCTCACTCCTACTAGTGAATGTAATGTAACACAAACCCATACAATGCGCACCACCCCGTGATGTTTTTCTCACTCCTACTATTGAATGTAATGTAACACACACCCATACAATGCGCACCACCCCGCGATGTTTTTCAGAAACCTATCCTACATTGCCACTGCATGTTCCCTGACCTCCCCATGCTGCCACCCCGTGGTGCTTTTCTCCATCCTACATTGCCACTCACTGCCTATCCTAATTCAGACCCTCCGATTCACACCACCCCGTGATGTTTTTCTCACTCCTACTAGTGAATGTAATGTAACACACACCCATACAATGCGCACCACCCCGTGATGTTTTTCTCACTTCTACTAGTGAATGTAATGTAACACACACCCATACAATGCGCACCACCCCGCGATGTTTTCCAGAAACCTATCCTACATTGCCACTGCATGTTCCCTGACCTCCCCATGCTGACCACCCCGCGGTGCTTTTCTCCATCCTACATTGCCACTCACTGCCTATCCTAATTCAAACCCTCCGATTCACACCACCCCGTGATGTTTTTCTCACTCCTACTAGTGAATGTAATGTAACACACACCCATACAATGCGCACCACCCCGTGATGTTTTTCTCACTCCGACTAGTGAATGTAATGTAACACACACCCATACAATGTGCACCACCCCGCTATGTTTTTCAGAAACCTATCCTACATTGCCACTGCATGTTCCCTGACCTCCCCATGCTGACAACACCGCGGTGCTTTTCTCCATCCTACATTGCCACTCACTGCCTATCCTAATTCACACCCTCCGATTCACACCACCCCGTGATGTTTTTCTCACTCCTATTAGTGTATGTAATGTAACACACACCCGTCCAATGTGCACCACCTCGTGATGTTTTTCTCACTCCTACTAGTGAATGCAATGTAACACACACCCATACAATGCGCAACACCCCGCGATCTTTTTCATCAATCTATCCTGCATTGCCACTGCATGTTCCCTGACCTCCTCATGCTGACCACTCCGCGGTGGTTTTCTCCATCCTACATTGCCACTCACTGCCTATCCTAATTCAGACCCTCCGGTTCACACCACCCCGTGATGTTTTTCTTACTCCTAATAGTGAATGTAATGTAACACACACCCGAACAATGCGCACCACCCCGTGATGTTTTTCTCACTCCTACTAGTGAATATACTGTAACACACACCCATACAATGCGCACCACCCCGCGATGTTTTTCATAAACCTATCCTACATTGCTTCTGCATGTTCCCTGACCTCCCCATGCTGACCACCCCGCGGTGTTTTTCTCCATCCTGCATTGCCACTCACTGCCTATCCTAATTCAGACCCTCCGATTCAAACCACCCCGCGATGTTTCTCTCACTCCTACTAGTGAATGTAATGTAACACACACCCATACAATGCGCACCACCCCGTGATGTTTTTCTCACTCCTACTAGTGAATGTAATGTAACACACACCCATACAATGCGCACCACCCCGCGATGTTTTTCAGAATCCTATCCTACATTGCCACTGCATGTTCCCTGACCTCCCCATGCTGACAACCCCGCGGTGCTTTTCTCCAGCCTACATTGCCACTCACTGCCTATCCTAATTCAGACCCTCCGATTCACACCACCCCGTGATGTTTTTCTCACTCCTACTAGTGAATGTAATGTAACACACACCCATACAATGTGCACCACACTGTGATGATTTTCTCACTCCTACTAGTGAATGTAATGTAACACACACCCATACAATGCGCACCACCCCGCGATGTTTTTCAGAATCCTATCCTACATTGCCACTGCATGTTCCCTGACCTCCCCATGCTGACCACCCCGCAGTGCTTTTCTCCATCCTACATTGCCACTCACTGCCTATCCTAATTCAGACCCTCCGATTCACACCACCCCGTGATGTTTTTCTCACTCCTACTAGTGAATGTAATGTGACACAAACCCATAGAATGCGCACCACCCCGTGATGTTTTTCTCACTCCTACTAGTGAATGTAATGTAACACACACCCATACAATGCGCACCACCCCGCGATGTTTTTCAGAAACCTATCCTACATTGCCACTGCATGTTCCCTGACCTCCCCATGCTGACCACCCCGTGGTGCTTTTCTCCATAATACATTGCCACTCACTGCCTATCCTAATTCAGACCCTCCGATTCACACCACCCCGTGATGTTTTTCTCACTCCTACTAGTGAATGTAATGTAACACACACCCATACAATGCGCACCACCCCGTGATGTTTTTCTCACTCCTACTAGTGAATGTAATGTAACACACACCCATACAATGCGCACCACCCCGCGATGTTTTTCAGAAACCTATCCTACATTGCCACTGCATGTTCCCTGACCTCCCCATGCTGACCACCCCGCGGTGCTTTTCTCTATCCTACATTGCCACTCACTGCCTACCCTAATTCAGACCCTCCGATTCACACCACCCCGTGATGTTTTTCTCACTCCTACTAGTGAATGTAATGTAACACACACCCATACAATGCGCACCACCCCGTGATGTTTTTCTCACTCCTACTAGTGAATGTAATGTAACACACACCCATACAATGCGCACCACCCCGTGATGTTTTTCTCACTCCTACTAGTGAATGTAATGTAACACACACCCATACAATGCGCACCACCCCGCGATGTTTTTCAGAAACCTATCCTACATTGCCACTGCATGTTCCCTGACCTCCCCATGCTGACCACCCCGCGGTGCTTTTCTCCATCCTACATTGCCACTCACTGCCTATCCTAATTCAGACCCTCCGATTCACACCACCCCGTGATGTTTTTCTCACTCCTACTAGTGAATGTAATGTAACACACACCCATACAATGCGCACCACCCCGCGATGTTTTTCAGAAACCTATCCTACATTGCCACTGCATGTTCCCTGACCTCCCCATGCTGACCACCCCGCGGTGCTTTTCTCCATCCTACATTGCCACTCACTGCCTATCCTAATTCAGACCCTCCGATTCACACCACCCCGTGATGTTTTTCTCACTCCTACTAGTGAATGTAATGTAAAACACACCCATACAATGCGCACCACCCCGTGATGTTTTTCTCACTCCGACTAGTGAATATACTGTAACACACACCCATACAATGCGCACCACCCCGCGATGTTTTTCAGAAACCTATCCTACATTGCCACTGCATGTTCCCTGACCTCCCCATGCTGACCACCCCGCGGTGTTTTTCTCCATCCTACATTGCCACTCACTGCCTATCCTAATTCAGACCCTCCGATTCAAACCACCCCGCGATGTTTTTCTCACTCCTACTAGTGAATGTAATGTAACACACACCCATAAAATGCGCACCACCCCGTGATGTTTTTCTCACTCCTATTAGTGAATGTAATGTAACACACACCCATACAATGCGAACCACCCCGCGATGTTTTTCAGGAACCTATCCTACATTGCCACTGCATGTTCCCTGACCTCCCCATGCTGACCACCCCACGGTGTTTTTCTAAATCCTACATTGCCACTCACTGCCTATCCTAATTCAGTCCCTCCGATTCAAACCACCCCGCGATGTTTTTCTCACTCCTACTAGTGAATGTAATGTAACACACACCCATACAATGCGCACCACCCCCTGATGTTTTTCTCACTCCTACTAGCGAATGTAATGTAACACACACCCATACAATGCGAACCACCCCGCGATGTTTTTCAGAAACCTATCCTACATTGCCACTGCATGTTCCCTGACCTCCCCATGCTGACCACCCCGCGGTGCTTTTCTCCATCCTACATTGCCACTCACTGCCTATCCTAATTCAGACCCTCCGATTCACACCACCCCGTGATGTTTTTCTCACTCCTACTAGTGAATGTAATGTAAAACACACCCATACAATGCGCACCACCCCGCGATGTTTTTCAGAAACCTATCCTACATTGCCTCTTCATGTTCCCTGACCTCCCCATGCTGACCACCCCGCGGTGGTTTTCTCCATCCTACATTGCCACTCACTGCCTACCCTAATTCAGACCCTCCGATTCACACCACACCGTGATGTTTTTCTCACTCCTACTAGTGAATGTAATGTAACACACAACCGTACAATGCGCACCACCCCGTGATGTTTTTCTCACTTCTACTTGTGAATGTAATGTAACACACACCCATACAATGCGCACCACCCCGCGATGTTTTTCAGAACCTATCCTACATTGCCACTGCATGTTCCCTGACCTCCCCATGCTGACCACCCCGTGCTGCTTTTCTCCATACTACATTGCCACTCACTGCCTATCCTAATTCAGACCATCTGATTCACACTACCCCGTGATCTTTTCTCACTCCTACTAGTGAATGTAATGTAACACACACCCATACAATGCGCACCACCCCGTGATGTTTTTCTCACTCCTACTAGTGAATGTAATGTAACACACACCCATACAATGCGCACCACCCCGCGATATTTTTCAGAAACCTATCCTACATTGCCACTGCATGTTCCCTGACCTCCCCATGCTGACCACCCCGCGGTGCTTTTCTCCATCCTACATTGCCACTCACTGCCTATCCTAATTCAGACCCTCCGATTCACACCACCCGTGATGTTTTTCTCACTCCTACTAGTGAATGTAATGTAACACACACCCATACAATGCGCACCACCCCGTGATGTTTTTCTCACTCCTACTAGTGAATGTAATGTAACACACACCCATACAATGTGCACCACCCCGCTATGTTTTTCAGAAACCTATCCTACATTGCCACTGCATGTTCCCTGACCTCCCCATGCTGACAACACCGCGGTGCTTTTCTCCATCCAACATTGCCACTCACTGCCTATCCTAATTCACACCCTCCGATTCACACCACCCCGTGATGTTTTTCTCACTCCTACTAGTGTATGTAATGTAACACACACCCGTACAATGCGCACCACCCCGTGATGTTTTTCTCACTCCTACTAGTGAATGCAATGTAACACACACCCATACAATGCGCACCACCCCGCGATCTTTTTCAGAAATCTATCCTACATTGCCACTGCATGTTCCCTGACCTCCTCATGCTGACCACCCCGTGGTGGTTTTCTCCATCCTACATTGCCACTCACTGCCTATCCTAATTCAGACCCTCCGATTCACACCACCCCGTGATGTTTTTCTCACTCCTAATAGTGAATGTAATGTAACACACACCCGTACAATGCGCACCACCCCGTGATGTTTTTCTCACTCCTACTAGTGAAAATACTGTAACACACACCCATACAATGCGCACCACCCCGCGATGTTTTTCAGAAACCTATCCTACATTGACACTGCATGTTCCCTGACCTCCCCATGCTGACCACCCCGCGGTGTTTTTCTCCATCCTGCATTGCCACTCACTGCCTATCCTAATTCAGACCCTCCGATTCAAACCACCCCGCGATGTTTTTCTCACTCCTACTAGTGAATGCAATGTAACACACACCCATATAATGCGCACCACCCGTGATGTTTTTCTCACTCCTACTAGTGAATGTAATGTAACACACACCCATACAATGCGCACCACCCCGCGATGTTTTTCAGAAACCTATCCTACATTGCCACTGCATGTTCCCTGACCTCCCCCAGGCTGACCACCCCGCGGTGCTTTCTCCATCCTACATTGCCACTCACTGCCTATCCTAATTCAGACCCTGCGATTCACACCACCCCGTGATGTTTTTCTCACTCCTACTAGTGAATGTAATGTAACACACACCCATACAATGCGCACCACCCCGCGATGTTTTTCAGAAACCTATCCTGCATTGCCACTGCATGTTCCCTGACCTCCCCATGCTGACCACCCCGCGGTGCTTTTCTCCATCCTACATTGCCACTCACTGCCTATCCTAATTCAGACCCTCCGATTCACACCACCCCGTGATGTTTTTCTCACTCCTACTAGTGAATGTAATGTAACACACACCCATACAATGCGCACCACCCCGCGATGTTTTTCAGAACCTATCCTACATTGCCACTGCATGTTCCCTGACCTCCCCATGCTGACCACCCCGCGGTGCTTTTCTCCATCCTACATTGCCACTCACTGCCTATCCTAATTCAGACCCTCCGATTCACACCACCCCGTGATGTTTTTCTCACTCCTACTAGTGAATGTAATGTAACACACACCCATACAATGCGCACCACCCCGTGATGTTTTTCTCACTCCGACTAGTGAATATACTGTAACACACACCCATACAATGCGCAACACCCTGCGATGTTTTTCTCACTCCTATTAGTGAATGTATGTAACACACACCCATACAATGCGCACCACCCCGCGATGTTTTTCAGAATCCTATCCTACATTGCCACTGCATGTTCCCTGACCTCCCCATGCTGACCACCCCGCGGTGCTTTTCTCCATCCTACATTGCCACTCACTGCCTATCCTAATTCAGACCCTCCGATTCACACCACCCCGTGATGTTTTTCTCACTCCTACTAGTGAATGTATGTAACACAAACCCATACAATGCGCACCACCCCGTGATGTTTTTCTCACTCCTACTATTGAATGTAATGTAACACACACCCATACAATGCGCACCACCCGCGATGTTTT